>NC_056739.1:408672387-408684887 GCF_019279795.1 Protopterus annectens
TTAACTTTCTGGCTTTGTAGGGAGAATTGTCCCTTATGGCTTTGTCCAGATTTCTTAATCTGACTGGTTGGGAGGTGTATGTTATGTACTTCATACCCTGCCGAATATTCATGCCAATGCTAAACCTGTTATTCTATGCACTTTCTGGCTTTGTAGGGACAATTGTCCCTTATGCCTTTGTCCAGGTTTCTTACCCTGATGGGTTGGGGGTATTGTGAGCATTATCGCTCTATTTGAATTGCTGTACACCAATTCTGGTGTGCAGGGGACATGTGTATTGTGATCATACTATTCCAGACCTTATTAATCTGCCTTTTGAAAGTTTCTTAAGCCTGGACTCAAATCAATTTGACTATGTCATAAGAAGGTCCTGTTTCTTTAGCTGCATTAATTTCTTTGAAAATATCTCTGAAGCTGTAAAGTATAATTATGCATTAGATACAGCATATCTGGATCTGGCCAAGGCCTTTGACAGTATTCCTCATGTAGGCATTATTGACAGACTTGTAAATCTAAATATGTATCCTATTGTTGTACTCTGGATAGTAACTGGCTGCCTGACAGAACCCATAAGGTTAGAGATTTTGAGTTTTAGGTGTAGCTTCTGTGAGCAAGAATGTTACCAGCTGTGTACCACAGGACTTGGTGTTTCATTTTTTCCTCTATAAATCTATTTCTCAGACCTTTTGGTTGATACTGCTGGTCAATGGTTATCTACGTTTGCAGATGACTACAAGATGGGTGGTCACCTGACTCATAATTTCCCCTTCAATACAACACAGTCATAAGAGATTTTGGCATTATTGTTTATAGTTCCTTATCTATTGACCATCATGTCTCTGCAGTAGTTCAGAAAGCCTTCTATCTGGCTCATCTAATTTCTAAAAGCATCTTCTTTAAATCTTAATTTTCCCTCTACTTGTACCTTATCCAACCCATTATTGAATATAATGACCATTCCAGTATGTATTTGTCTAAACACATCACTCAGTGTAACAAACATCAGACAGTCACATTACAAAAGATCAGTGGCCTCAAAAATCTTAGTTATAAGGACAGAGTGGCTGTCCTCTCTTTGTGTTCAGTTTCTTACAGACTCCTCCGTGGAGATTTATGCCTAGCCTTTTGAGCCATAAAATATCTGACCTTCTGTTCATTAATAAATCAAGTGGTTCCACAAATACCCAGATAAGGGAGCTAATTTTTCATTGACAGATATATAAGACATATTAGAATGATTTTTACTGGCAAGGACGGCAATGGCCTGGGACTGATTGCTTGTTATTTACCTAAAGCTAGACAGTGTTATCATATGAGTGACACCTGGTGTACGGTTATGTGTATATAGTTCCATGCACAGGAGCATGTGACAGAATCATGCACTTTATGCAGGACACAGATGTGTGAAAGCATCTGTATTACTGAAAACAGAATAGCTTTTTCTATTATCCTTAATGTTCAGTGCCATGCTTGTTGGCCTTCCCTTACAACTTTACTTCCATATCTGCTGTACTAATTTCATGACTTCAGTATGGGAGTACAATTTCATACCTTCCATTTCTAGAATACCCTGTACCTCTTCTGTCTCAAAACCCTTGTTTGATTTTGCATTTTCTAGTCTATGCATTTGTTCATGATTTTTTCTTTTGCTGGAATTTAAAAGCTCCTTTTAATCTTTATCAAGTCTCACATACTGTACACATTGTATTCTTTAGCCATGACATCCCAGTTTATTTTATTTAAATATTCCTCAGCCTGTAAATTATTTTTGTAATGCACAAATCTGTTGTAGGAAAATTAAACTTTTGTTTATAAGTCTACGGGTTCTATTACTGTGTCATGGTTACACATAAGTAAAGATGGCTATAGATCACAATTGTGAACTAATTTGTTTTGCAGAGTATATATAATATATAAAATGTTACATTTTCTCATTGGGAATCTTACTATTAAATTAAATTAATTTTCCATAAAGACATATGTTATATTAGTGAAGTTAACTCTATATTCTCCAGTCAGGGCTTTGCATATTCAAATTTACTAATACAACTCCACTTTGTAGTTCACGAATATATATATATATATATATATATATATATATATATATATATATATATATATTGTTAGAAAAATATGTATTAATATGTGTGTTTAATGGTAATTAGAAGCTAAAAGAGTTAACACCTTTTTCATTCTATTTTATATACACTATTTTATATACAGCTTAGATTTATATGAGACTAAAAGATGCTTTTGAAACTGCAGTGTGCTTTCTGAAACTTGCAAGATGCCCTCTGACCTAGTAACTGCTAGCATAGCAAAATTCATGTTTATGCCTTTTGGAAATGTACTTGAAAAACAGGTGATTATCTGCTAGGTCAGGAAGCAATGAATGAACAATGCTATATTCTGTAATGTTATGATTTTGAACAATTAGCTCTGTTCGTGGTATGAGAACGTGCACAGCTGCAGAAGGAAGAGATAAAGACAGACAAAGAACTGTTGGAGAAATGAACTGCAATCTATACTTGCTTTGTGCTCAAATTAGCCGTAGTACCTTGAATGGTGACATTGCATATATCTAACCGGTGGTAGCCAAGGCCACGTTGTTTTTCTTAGGAAGTTTCTCACAAAAAATTGATAATACAAGCAGTAAAGCATGAAAACAACTGCTATGTAATGATGATGTTAAAACTATGATCTGCTACGTCAGCTTGGTAGGCAATGTCTTATTAGAACATGTATAAAAATGCTGGTATTTCCCGATTCTAGTTAGACAAACTCTGTATTAGCATGTTTTTGTCTCCTTGCTGCAAGATTAAAGTGCCTTAACCTGAACCTACCGTGTATTGATCATTTTTAAAGTATATTTTTCCTTTGACAGATTGGTCATTCGGACCGGAAATATCTCTCGCTCTAGCTCAGGTCAGGTGGGCCCGGTGGCATGAAACCATACGGGGAAGAGACCACATCAGTTCTTCTGCTCTGAAAGACCTCCGACTGAATTGTCATTCAAAAGAGGCCAGCCACTGTTTCTGATCTGCAATTGGAGGATGAGTCAACAGTTCCAGTGGTATCAAACACAGAGGCTCAGGTAAGGAGGAATTTACTTTTTTTTCTGTTTTAGATTAGGGACTTGTTACAGTATTTTTGTTTTGTCAGGGAGATTTGCAAGGTGCAGATCAGGGACAAAAAGATTACTGTCTTGTCATAGATCAGGGAAACAGAATAGGTAGGCAGTTATTCTAGATAAACTGTGAAGAAGTGTAAATCATGGTACCACGTGATAAAAAGGGTTACGTAACAAATTTCTAACTTAGCTAAGACAACATGGGAAATCAGTACACAAGAAGTTCCCGAGATCCGCCCTTAACCGAAGACGCGAAATATATGCAATTACAGCGTGCCGACAATGTTAGGTACTGTACAAAATGGGTTAATAAATACAAATTTGATGGTAATTTAGATAAACCTTCACTTATCAAACTTGTCAAAAAACTTAAAACAGATGCGAAAGGTCAGCTAAAAAAGCAACGTCAATTAGGAGTCCCTCAGGCACACAGGTGGCTTGAGGAAGCAAACCGCAGGGAACAAAGGAATACAAATTTAAAGGCAATGTTTTTAGATAAAGAAGACAATAACTTGGTAATAGCAACAGCCCCTCCGGCCCCTCTGCTTCCCTTACCAGAATATGAAGCGAGTGGACAAGCTGATCCGCCTCCGCTGTATCCAGATGTTCCTGCAAAACTAAAACCGTTTGTCAGAGATCCTATCGAGACTAGGTCCTGAACACGCAACTTAAGAGGGGATATTGAATTGTATGAAATAAATAAAAATTCACAAGCTATGAGTGAAGAGGAGATATGTCCACTCATAGAAGTACCAAATCCACAGGCAGGACAGGACCCAACTCTTCTAGTATATAGACCATGGACATCGGAAGACATCCGGAAAGCCAAAGAGGGAATTCCCCATCCGAAAGTTAATTTTAGAAAATTCTTAGAAGACTTACAGGGCATGAGGTAAAGTTATCATTTGAATGGAGAGGAAGTAGAGAAAGTAGTCAGACAAATCGTGGGTCCAGATTGGCACATGATCAGTGGCAACTGGAATCCCCATGATGCAGAACTTAGGCCACTCCCACATAGTAACTCAGAACTGGATAACAGAGTAAAAGGTCTGACAGACCGAATCTCTGAGAAATGGAAGCCTAGGGCTGACTGGACTTGTATTAATCAATGCATACAACAAGAAGGTGAAACTGCTGATAGATATTATGCCAGATTATTAGAGTGTTTTAATAACCATTGTGGAATGCAGGTACCTGAAGATCAAACACATGATTCCCCATATGAGCAGCAGCTAAAGAATGCATTTTTGAAAGGCAGTATTGCACCCATTAGCAGCTTTATTACAAAGCACATGGTAGATCATCGTACAAGTAGATTACAGTCATTACTTGAATATGCAAGACATGCCGAAAGGCATTTTAATAGCAAAAAGAAAAAGAAAACTCAAGTATTTGCAGTAGAAGATGGATCGGAAGTCTTTGTAGTACAAACTGGGAAGAAGGGTAAGAAAAATGCCCAGGGAAACTAACAATCTGATAAACGATCAGAGAACTTTGAAGAGAGAAAGAAAAGGGGTGAATGTTTTAAATGCGGGGAAAAGGGACATTTAGCAAGGGAATGCAGGCAAAGTAAAAAGGTAACCACAGAAGACAAGGAGGGTGAGGACTGACTATATGATAGTCAAGAATCACTGGAAAGGAATAATCAAGAAAAGACAAGTGCAAATGTGATATAATGAGTAGAGGATGTGATAGAAGAAATAGAGGATGTGCATGAAATCACAGATAATGAAGAAAATGAAATTTTAGATTTGGCATTATTGAGCCTAGAGCTCTACTTAGCAGACACAAAACCGGAAGTTACACTTCTGATAGAGGGGAGGGAAGTTAAATTCCTGTGTGACTCATGGGCTTCATGGATCCTGATACATCCTTCCAAACTACCAGAAAATTCAGAATCACTTGATTACATATTAGTGAAAGCAGCTAATGGACAGCTGTATCGGGAGCCACTCTCCCACAACATAGCAATAACTGACCCTATTTCAGGGATGACCCAGAAAAGCAAAATTGTTGTTTCTGCAAAATGCCCAGTAAATCTTTTGGGCAGAAACCTAATACAAATATTTGGCATAGCAGTAGTTCCAACTATGCAGGGTATGGATACATTTGTAGTGCGACCGGAGGGTGAAACATTTTATTGGTACAGCCAGGACTTGGTTACGACTGGTCCAGGGGCAGTAACTGAAGAACTGATGAATGTAGCCATCAGTAAATCTCCTTCCCTTGACACTTATAAACAGCATTTGTTGCATTGCACTCTATATTACTGTAGCAAACCAGGACCTGATAAAGAATATGAGCAAGAACTGTTTAGAAACCATGCTAACAGATTAGTATTACGAAATTTGTACTGGGACACAGAAGGAAACAATGTAGTAAGCTGTTCATTGCCCCAGGAATTCCTAGCACTTTACAAATCTAATCGATTACCACATGTGAGTTTGACTAAAGATAGAAATGTAAAGTGGGCAGACCTAGGAGAAAAAGTCACAAGGTGGGAAAAGCAGACAGTTAGAACTTTCCAAACAGGGAGTACAAAAGCAGAAGCTGAACTGGATAACACAGACACACCCAGCTGTACACTTGCAGGCAAGTGAGGAAAGCTGAGTAGCACTCTTACTGGAAGAAGAGGAAAAAGCCTTACGAGACATACCAGAGACTCTCTGGTCAACAGGAAAATCAGATGTAGGACTTATTTGTACAGCAGGACCAGTCACTATCACGCCAAAGTCAGCATTTAGACCTCAAAAGAGACAGTATCCCTTGAGAAAGGATGCAGAAATAGGAATCAAACCTATAATAGCAGCCTTACTTAAGGAAGGAGTATTGATAGACTCTCCTGATTCACCATGTAATACACCCTTATTTCCTGCTAGGAAAGCAAATGGAGAATGGCATATGGTCCAAGATTTACAAGCTGTAAATGACGCAGTTATACCTAGAGCACCTATGGTGCCAGATCCACACACTTTATTAAATGATTTGAAACCTCAACAAAAGTATTTTTCTGTGGTAGATATTAGCAATGCGTTTTTCTCAATACCGATATACCCTGACAGCCAACATGGGTTTGCATTTACATTTCAGGGGAAAAGGTATACATACTCACAATTACCACAGGGATATTGTGAGAGTCCAACAATATTCACACAGGAAATGGCAAGTAACCTGGTGGGATTTATCCCACCGAAAGGCAGCCAGATTTTACTTTATGTAGACGACATTCTGCTGGCAGCCCCCACCCAGCAAGAATACAGAGAAGATACCATAGCATTACTACAATTTTTAGCTACTCAAGGACACAAGGTAAACAAAAACAAACTGCAACTTTGGAAAAAACAGGTCAAATACCTGGGATATGTAATATCCAATGAGGGCAGAATATTAGATGAAGACAGAAAAACAGCAATATTACAAGCACCTAAACCAACTACCAAGAAGGAAATTATGTCCTTCCTAGGTACTACTAATTTTTGTCAGAGTTGGATTCCAAACTATGCCTTGGAATCTGCTCCACTGACTAACTTGATATTAAAGAAGCCTATGGCAGCACAAGATTTATTACAGTGGACACCAGAAGCAGAATCAGCTTTCTGCAAATTAAAACAACTGATAGCATCCTCATTAGTTTTAGGATTACTGAACTATCATAAATGATTTTTCCAAACTGTAGATTGTAAGCAGGGTTATATGGCATCAGTGTTAACACAACAGCATGGGGACAAACAATGCCCCATAGCTTACTATTCATCACAGCTAGACCCAGTGGCACGATCTCTGCCCCTCTGTGTACAAGCAGTAGTCGCAGCTGCAATGGCAGTACAGGCTTCAGCCTCAGTAGTGTTATTCCACCCTCTCACATTGAGAGTGCCTCATGCAGTCGCGATTATTTTACTGCAAGAAAAAGTAGCATATCTTTCTCCTGCTAGACATCTTTCCTGTATGATTATACTGTTGAGCCAACCTCATATGACAATTGAGTGATGCACAACTTTGAATCCATCAACCTTGCTCCCAACCCCTGCAGATGGCAAGCCACACTGCTGCCTGCAGGAGATTGAGCAAAAGACACTACCTAGAAAAGATCACATGGATGCTCCCTTGGATGATGCCGAGGTGACATACTATGTGGACGGCTCGTATAGGTGGGGTCCTACAGGACATAATCTAGTGGGATATGCAGTAGTTTCTGATACTGAGATTTTAGAAGCAAAGTCTTTACCGCACAACTTATCTGCACAAGCAGCAGAATTGATTGCTTTAACAAGGGCATGTACCTTGGCAAAGGATAAACAAGTGAACATTTTTACTGACAGCCAGTATGCTTTTTCTACTGTACATGTTTTTGCGCAGCAGTGGAAAAATAGAGGAATGATAAGATCTACTGGTAAACCAATTAATCATGCGCAATTTATTTTAGATTTGTTAGACTCTATTCAGTTACCTCAGAAAGTAGCTATTTGCAAATGCGTAGCTCATACCAAACAACAGGGTAGGATTTCAAAAGGTAATGCGAGGGCTGATACAGCTGCAAAACAAGCAGCTTCAGCTTCAGAAGTATTTCTTTTGAGTGAGGAGTTACAACCATCTGAGATTTTAGACTTAGAAATGTTAAAAACAATGCAGACACTTACTACAAATGTAGAAAAACAAAGATGGATAAAATGAGGAGCAATTCTTGAGAAAGGGCTGTACATCTCCAAAGAGAGGAAACCGATTTTACCATCTAACTTGTTTAGATATGCAGCTTTGTTGAGCCATGGGCAGTGCCATGTCTCAACAGGGGAGATGGTACAGTTAGTGAATCGAGTGTTTACAACGTATGGATTTACAAACTACACAAAAAATGTTTGTACAGCATGCCATGTTTGTAACAAGCATCATGCACAAGGGGCATCGAAGCCTAAGCAAGGGAGTTTCCCTGCACCACTGTATCTGTTCCATACTATCTGTATAGATTTTATAGAGCTGAACAAATGTGAAAATAAGAAGTACTGCTTGTCATTATAGACATGTTTTCCAAATGGGTGGAAGCTTTTCCGACTAAAAATCCAGATGCCGCTACTGTTGCAAAAGTCCTCGTTAAAGAAATTATTCCTAGATTTGGCATACCGGAAAAGATTTATAGTGACAATGGCACACACTTTGTGAATCAAACTATACAACAGTTAAGCCGTTACTTTGGGATTTCTCTGAAAAAACATTGTGCACACCACCCCCAATCTGCAGGATTAGTAGAGAGGCACAATGGAGTTTTGAAAAATAAGCTCAGGAAATTGATTAGTGAGACACAAAAGAACTGGGTGCACTGTCTACCTCTAGCACTGTTGAGTATGAGAACTGTTCCAAATGTAAAAGGGTTAACTCCTTTTGAAATTCTGTTTGGGAGGGCATATTATACACCTCAGTGGAAACCTCTCATGCCTGCAGACCAGGAGGCTGACAGTTCACTTGCAGAGTATATGAGGTGATTTTTGAATAACAAACTTTTGCAGTTAAATTCTGTTTCAGATAAAGAACAAACCAGACCATCGGAAGCAGCAATAGTCCCAAGCACGTGGGTCTGGGTGAAGGTCATGAAGAAAAAGAATTGGAGTTCTCCGAAGTGGGAAGGACCATACCAGGTGCTACTGTCAACACCCACTGCAGTCAAGATCGCAGAGCGAGCATCCTGGATTCATCTGACACACTGTAAATTGGTTAAGAACTTTGAACTGGACAAAACCCTTGTTACTGTAGTACAACGAAAACAAAATGACCAGGTATAGAGTAAACAGAGATGCAGAACAACCTCATAAAATTTACATGATTAATCTGATAGCTATACTGATAACAATGATCTTTTTGCTGTGGCCTTTCCTTTTCCCAGCCACACGAGTTGAACTGAACAAACGTGATGCATTACTCATAGACTGGCATCCAAACTTTAACACTTACCAAGCAATTAAATATGTATATGCTGAGACTTTTAAAAATTTGAACTGCTGGATTTGCATAGCTATACCAACAGCATACGGTGGATTTTTGATGACTGCTGTCCCCCTAGGGGTCAATGAGACCTGGGAAAACTTGATTTTTGATACTACACCTGTGAAATCACAAGATAAAATAGCATTGTATCTACCTGTTACACAAAAAGGGATTGTATGTTTTAATAAAAATGACACTATTCAGGTGGGTTGGAGCAATTGCAATGTGACTGTTTCTTATAAATGTTATATTAAGGTCAGTAAGGAAAAAACTATTTGTGATACAAACTATGATGCATATTTTGAGAAGATGCATAGAAGTGTTAGTAAAGTACAACATAATCCTGTTCTTTTAAAGCAGCTTTCTATTATTGATAAGAAAATGTTTCATGCAGGGCAAGCTTATATCAATACTAAAGTAGAGAATTGTTATTTTGTTTGTGGAAAAAAAGCATATAAATGGCTATCTGAGAATTGGTCCGGCAGTTGTTTTTTGGGTTACCTGGTTCCGGCCTTACAACACACTGCAGCTTTACCTCAGGGAAAAATTTGAAATGTCAGAGAGGTCAACAGTAAACCTAGAAGTACAATCAAGAGACCTGAGAATCCTGTGGGACGAATCAAAGCAGGGTGGAGAAACCATAACTCAGTGAAAAACAAAGATAAACTGACACACATGGACTTGAGTGACACCATTATATCGTGGGCAGGCATAGCCCCTGCATATGGCGCAGTAAAATCAATTTGGGAGCTCAGAAAACTGTCTAAACTTCTCAAAGTTATGAGCAATGCAACTTTTTCTGCTCTCGAATTAGTGACTGATGAACTAAATGCTATGAAAACCGTGGTACTTCAAAACTGCATGGCTCTTGACTTCACCCTAGCGGCGAGAGGTGGTACGTGCACTTTATTCAAAGAAGAATGCTGTTTGTATATTCCTGACAACCAGCACGAGATAAACAACCATCATGAGGTGATCCAGCAACTGTCGACCATGACCAAACCAGGCCCAAACCCTCTGATGGACTTTTTCCAGAATTTGTTTGGGAGGTGGGGTTCCATCCTAATGAACATCCTGATTGCCATTTGTGTGGGATTACTCCTATTAGGAGCATGCATTTGTTGTGGTATTCCCTGCATGAAGAAGTTAATCAAAGATTTTATAGACATGTCAGTTTCTGAGACTTTGTATCAAAGTACTGAAATTGAAGAGTTGTTGAAAAGTGAAACACTTTCATAAGTCTAAACTGAATGACTCTCTTAACTTCAAATCCTGAATGGAAGAGGTTAGGAGAAGAAGGAAACTGTTTATGCTTTTGAAAATAGAATCAAAAAGTATTAACAAGGGGGAAATGTTAGAAAAATATGTATTAATATGTGTGTTTAATGCTAATTAGAAGCTAAAAGAGTTAACACATCTTTCATTCTATTTTATATACACTATTTTATGTACAGCTTAGTTTTATATGAGACTAAAAGATGCTTTTGGAACTGCAGTGTGCTTTCTGAAACTTGCAAGATGCCCTCTGACCTAGTAACTGCTAGCACAGCAAAATTCATGTTTATGCCTTTTGGAAATGTACTTGAAAAACAGGTGATTATCTGCTAGGTCAGGAAGCAATGAATGAACAATGCTATATTCTATAATGTTATGATTTTGAACAATTAGCTCTGTTCGTGGTATGAGAACGTGCACAGCTGCAGAAGGAAGAGATAAAGACAGACAAAGAACTGTTGGAGAAATGAACTGCAATCTATACTTGCTTTGTGCTCAAATTAGCCGTAGTACCTTGAATGGTAACATTGCATATATCTAACCGGTGGTAGCCAAGGTCACGTTGTTTTTCTTAGGAAGTTTCTCACAAAAAATTGATAATACAAGCAGAAAAGCATGAAAACAACTGCTATGTAATGATGATGTTAAAACTTGTGATCTGCTACGTCAGCTTGCTAGGCAATGTCTTATTAGAAAATGTATAAAAATGCTGGTATTTCCTGATTCTAGTTAGACAAATTCTGTATTAGCATGTTTTTTTCTCCTTGCTGCAAGATTTAAGTGCCTTAACCTGAACCTACCGTGTATTGATCATTTTTAAAGTATATTTTTCCTTTGACATATATATATATATATATATATATATATAGAGAGAGAGAGAGAGAGAGAGATAGATATAGATATATACAGAGAGAGAGAGAAAAAAAATCAAATATGTTCCCTAAGTTGTATTTTTTGATTTAGTTGGCCTGTGTACACCTGAAATAGGTAAGGATTCCTTCCTATTCATGCCCTGATTTATAGATAATCTGTTGTATAATTATTGCTTTCTTATACAAAGATATTTTCTACTGAAAAAAACAATAATTCTAATCATGACCCCGCTACTCTTTATTCACAAAAACACATAAAATAGTGATAGGTATTGTAACTATCAAACTTGTCAGAAAAATAAAGTCAAACAGCACATATAGTAACGTAAGCTGGTTGACAGAGGTTAAAGTGTTTAAAAAGTCATTTTAAAGGGAATGGTAGAACTAAGCAAACACTTGAGCACAAGGGTGTTTTTTGCCCAAGACTAAAAGAGAGAACAAATCTCCAGCAGCTGAAACAAGGTTTACCATGTTGTAGGGGGATTCTACAATTACAGTGCCAAAGCTGTATACCTAACCTGTCAGAAAAATGAGGCCAAACAGTACACCAACCCTCCTCCTGAATTATTTTTTACATGGAAATGTTTGCATAAGTATTTTTGTGTGCCAAGCCAATTTCAACAAAATTTTCCAGTGGTTGATGCCAAATGCTGGACGTGTAATGATAAAGAGAGAGAGAACTGGGAACATATTTTCTGGAAGTGTAACAAGTTGGCAGATTTAAAAAAATCCTTACAAAATACTCTGTCTAGTGAGCAATTGGTTTTCACCAAAGAAATTATTCTTTTAAACTGGGATATGTGATCTGAATGTCTAGACATAGTGAGGCATTACTAAGTTTAATGCTACTGGCTACCAAGGAAGTAATTATTAAAAAATAGGAGTAAAATTTTTAACCAAATGTAACTGACATGTTAAATATTTTAAAGGAGATAAAATAAATGGATGTGGAATTTTTAGAAATGTTAATGATCAAATTACATACAAATAAATGGTGTTTGTGGAAATAGTACAGGCAGACAGATGCTTGGGAGGAGGAGGAGTGAGATTTTAAGGAAGGCATAAATTGATAATATTACAGTGAATGATAATTAATAAAAAGAAAACATGTATAATGCAAGAAAATAATGAAATTGTCATTATGGTTTGTGTTATGTCACTGTGCAAATTGTGATTTAATAAACATACTTAAAAAGTATTTGCAAATGTATAGCACTTGAGATATGCTCTAAGGGACTGACTTTAAAAGA
>NC_056739.1:408687387-408692387 GCF_019279795.1 Protopterus annectens
GTGCCTTCTGTGGAAGGTTGGGCAGCGGGCTGGCAACTCGACACCATAAAACTCCACTGCCAATCATGAGCGGATAGTGATCCACTGTGGCGACCCCTAACCGGGAAAAAGCTGAAATAAGAAGAACACATATATATATATATATATATAGAGAGAGAGAGAGAGGAAGGGAGATGGTAGGCAGAACATTTGGCAAACTATGTTTTTTGTCAACATTTGCTTATTCAACAGAATTTGATTGGTGATGGTGTGTGCGAACGGATGATTCTCAGGTTTGAGGTCTATACCCTTTCCCTTAGAACTGTGCAATCTTGGAGTTATTGCATATCATTAGCAGGGTGTGTGGGGTGCAGGTGGTCTTTCCCCCTTGCAAAAACCTATAGTTTATTTATTTTTTTAATCTTGCATACACCAAGGTTTTTGTTTGGTGTATGAAAAGCAGCATCTTGACAGTTTTGTCAGTTTTGTGCATGTCAACACTTTGGTTGTTCTGTATATTTTAATTAGACCCATATATATATATATATATATATATATATATATATATATATATATATATGCTATTTATATACTGTAATTTTTAGTTAGTATACAAGTGAGGTTGTGAGAGGATACAGTGGACTACTGTGGTCTTTGCCACCCAGAAAAAAATTGGTCAGTTTAGTTGTCTGAAGTTTTGACCACTGTTTCATCTTGCTGATATGTCATTGAATTTAGACTTAAAACAAAGAGACATCCTTCCTGCTTTCATATATGCTGCTCATGTCCATCTAGCTTTGTTCTCTCTTTATTTCCATATAATTTTTGTTTTATTTTCTCTGGAGGTTTATGCATTTCATTTAACACAAATTACCAGAATGGATTGTCATACTAAAATCTCTCTCAGAAAACTGAATTGACAACTAAGACAACTAATTAAGTTTAACAAAGCAAATTCTGAGGTAAATATATCATCCCATAAGGTCACCTTAAGTTATGTTTGAAACCTCAAAGGCAGCAGACAGCAGTGTGCTGAACTGTGTGTAAATGCAGCCATGTTCACAGAACCAGGAGATATAGGAAATCTGATGACTGACAAATTCAGCTCCAATTTTACCCCTCTCACATCCAGGCTTCCCCCAGAATTACCACCTAACATAGCCCCTCCAAATATTAGTAGAGAGCAGGTCTTGAATGGTCTCTCTGAGGGCAAGAATACGTCTTCAATGGGCACCGATAATATCTCAGGATGCCTTCTAAATAACTGAAATATGACCTGTTAGGGCCGCTGTAGTCACTAGTCAACCATAGCCTCCACACAGGCTTTGTGCCATATGACTAGAGGATTGCAATGTTCATCCATCTGCAAAAGGATGAACCATCAATGGATCCCTGGAACTACAGACCCATAAGCTTAACTAGTCTTGTATGCAAAGCCATAGAAAGAATTATCATGGAAATGATTGAGTGGCATAGGAAACCTTCCAACCCTGGACCCAATCTACTTTGGTTTTATCAAAGGCGGGTCATGCTTTCTGAACCTGGTAAATGTCTTTGAGAAGGTCACCAAGGAATTGGATGAAGGCAAAAATGGTGTATGCTGCCTACCTACCTTAGCTAAGGCATTTGATCCAATACCCTACTCAGGTATTATAAACAAAGTCATGGAATTAGGCATAAACCCCTATGCAACTCATTGGATAGCCAGCTGGTTCATAGACAGGACACAGGAAGTTATAATTGGAGAGACCACCTCCACAAAGAGGCTGGTTACCTGTGGAGTCCCTCAGTGCTATGTGCTAGGTCGGCTACTTTTTTGGCATCTATTTTTTAGAGGTCAAAGTCAATGTAAGGGCCTCTGGATTACCAAGTTTGCAAATGATTGCAAGCTAGGTGATATCGTAGAAACTCCTCAAGATACTAACTTCTTACAGGAAGGTTTAACACAGACAAATGATTGGTATCAAAGTCACAGTTTAAAACTCAATGTGAAAAAATGCATAGTAGTACCTTTTGGGAAGTTGACCATGCAAGAAACTACTAATTGATAAAGCAAAGTAGACACAATAGTCAGTCTTTGGGGACTTGTAGATAGTAACCTGGCTTTTGACCAATATGTGTCTAAAAGCATAAGAAAATAATTTTGTCACTCATGTTTTAAGTTAGGGCATGGCATCTAGTTCCAGGGAAGTCATTGTGTCACTGTACTCAGCCCTTATCAGACCCATCATTGTGTATAATGACTCTTCAGTATGTACCTGACTGGGCACATGAAACAATTGGGATGTCCACAAAGGTTCCTCACAAAAAGAATACAGGGCTTAACTATGATTTCCTATACAGGTCCCTTCAAAACCCTATCTCTATAGTCTGTTTCTTAAAGACTGCTGAGAATTAAGTTATGCATGGCATACAAGGCATTCCTGGATCCCACATATTTGCAAAGCAAACAACATCAGAACTACTACACCAAAGGATGTAAACTTTGCTTGCGACTTAAATAGGACATGTTGAAGGTCAGGCATGTATCTCAAGTATCCTCTTTCTCTGTAAGAGGCTTTGCATCCATGTGAAGCAGAGCCCTTCCTTAACCATATTTAAGTAAAACTTGGACCAGTGAATAGGAAATTAGAAATTAGCCATCGGTTTGACACCTACATCTCTGATGGACAGAGGCAGATTTTATATCATGCCCTAACTAACATACACCCCTTAAAATAACCTATAAGGCACTATAACTCAAGGGATACATTTAAGTTGCATGGCTATGCTTATAAAGGCCACAGTTGTTGTTAGTCTAATATACACCTATGGATCTATTACTAAATTTTTTTAGTAAACATAATTTATATTCTGACAGGTCTCATGATGCACACTTACTGACATTAAAGGTGAGGTCACTGTCAAAACTCTGGTTATGTAGGCTGAAGTAGTTGGTTGCCTCAAGTGCAAGTTGTTAGGGGCACATTAGACACTATAAAAGAGGTGTTGTCGGGTCCCTGAAACCAGTGGTGCAATCACTTGATTTCAGCTGTTAAACATGAGTGCTGGCAATCTTTTAAGCAATCACAAGCACTACTGTTGCTGCTTAAATTAATTAAAAGACATCCTGAGTATTAGCAACAGTAGTACATAGCTAGTATGTTAAACTCCACAGGGCTATTTTTTTTCTCTTCAGTTCTCTTTTTTGGGTGTCAACCAGAGTATTGTCCAGAGTGCTAACTGCCACTGCTGCTTCACCAGGTATGTATTTCTATAGACCATCTTAGAGAACGCTGGCATCTTTTATTAAAGTAATAATGTTATCCAATATTCAGTCATTAAAATACTTGGTTATCTGTCTCCTATTTTACACTTTTTTATCTAAGAATAGTAGTTCAAAAAGAAAAGTACAGAGGACTGCAGGACACAAAACTGCCATCTTTTTTAGACTTCAAGGCCCCTTTTGGCATAGACAAGTAACACCTACCCTGGCCTTACCATCTACACAGAACACCTGGAGGGGGTAGAGTAGAGGTAAATCTAGGCTTGCTATTTCTCCTATGAGGCACACAGCACATTGTATCACCTATGAAGAATACCCTCTGGACGTAATACTAAAATATTTCACTTCAGCACATTTAAAGAAAAATAGCTACATACCCTAAAACCTTATGTCACTCTCTTTCTTAGTTCACATCTTTAAGTCTACCCTTTATGGATGACTCAGCCAGCCCTCTAAGTTCCTCACTGGTAATCTCCTCCAGACCTTAATGGTATGTAAAGCGAATCCTTTCCCAATTCATGCCTTTAAACTTTTTAAACACATGGGTTATGCCATACTGTGCTTTCTTAGGCCTAGTACTTGATGCCAGTCCCATTTCATTCCCCATTATCTCTGTCTTTATTGTATTGTAAAGTCTTCGTGTTTTCTACCACATTGCTGCTACATGGCTTTCTTATCACCAAACTTTGTATTATAATAGACCATATCAATTTTATTTAAGGCCACCATTCTTTATCATTTGTATAATTCTTCACATTTTACTTGATATTACTAAAAGGCACAGTTAATCTTAATATTTTAATGCACATAGAGAAAATTATAGGGGAGTTGGAATAATGGAAAAGGTATTTACTTCACAGACACAAGGGTATAAGTTTGATTTTCAACTTTGAGGGAAATTGGCTTGGTTTAGAAAATGGCCACAAGGGCACCTAGCCTAGTACTTACCTATTAACCTATATCCTTCTGATCTTTGCTCTCCTGTGTGATAATGTTATTCCTCAGCATAAGCTCGTTATGCCAAGTCACCACATTTGCAGTGGTTGGTTCAAATCCCACTTTTGTTGCATCCACTATTCCTTGCAACTGTTCCAGCAGAAATAAGCTTTTGATTAAGTACTATCTACAGCTTATCTGGAAGGTAAAGAAATGGGCAGAGTAGATGAGCCAAGTGGTCCTAGTCCGTTATAAACATTTATATGTCTGATGTTAATTGCATTTGTAAGTGTCCATACATGTCAGTGAGTATTGTATCATCATTTTCTTTGTGAAATTAAACACAACAGAGGAACTTACAGTATATGTGGCTTGGCTTACATGTTTGTGTAGTAATCATCTTTTACCCTGTAGAGTAAAGATAGATCATGATTGTGACAGTGGACCAGCTGGTTGACAGATACTGGTGGTGAAAAGTAAAACAAAAAGAAAAAAGGAAAGAAAAAAAACATGAGAAACTGAACAAGAGTGAGTTGTAAATTAGTCAAACATTCAGATGAAACATTACTGACTTTACTAGCATAGAATCCCAAGCTGGTATATAGACATTCTCCCAAACTGCCTTAGATAGAGACTGTATCCCACCACACTGGCTGTATTTAGCCATTTGATTGTCACCTCTATTTTATGCTGGATTTTTGAGATACATTAGCATTCATGCATACTTTTTCTTTTGTACATTATGTTCTATAGACACACTGCCATTGCACACAAAAGAACAATTCACTTTGTAGTCTGCCCAGACCTTGTATTATGGCTT
>NC_056739.1:408694887-408724709 GCF_019279795.1 Protopterus annectens
TGCATAAATAAAGCAAAACGGTAAAAGAAGGAAGCTCATTAGAATTTATAGTAAAACCAGAGACCTGTAAATGACAGTCAACATCAAAGTACTGAAAATTTTCATTAGGAAGACAAGGCTTCCCTGGAGGCTAAGCTGCAGTTGGAAGCTAAGGATAATTACAGATCTTTCTTTGCATACATCACCTAACATTACCTTGAACTCATTCAGTGCAAAGTTTAAAAGCTGGTATTACATTTACAGTCACACCTGAACACTGTAGTGCTGTCTGTGCAGTTTGATCTCTAGCAAGTATGTGCTGCATTACAGCAAGCAGTTTGCTACAGATGAAAGCATTTCTTTCTTTTTTTCCTTTTTAGATTAAAACCTGAGAGCTGTAGTGCTCTGTGCATGGTATAAACAGCAGCAACTACTTGCTACAATGTAAAAGAAAAAAAGATTTATTTCTATTTTTTTAACAAAAATGAGTGAAGGACGGGCAGAGGCAGGGCACAGAGACTGAACCTGATTGCCTCCTGATCATGTACTTTTTTTATTGCTCTTCACTTGAAGAGCTGAGGGGGTGGGCGCTAGTTCATCAGACGTATACATCTGCCATATGGCACCTGATATACCAGGATGCCTACTAAGCAGCACTAAGAATTGCTTAATAAGAGGTATACCACTCTTGGCCAATCAACCAAAGCTCCCACAGAATGGGAGAGGGATTTTCTTAACCCTATGGGTTAGTTGATGAAGTGTGAGTGTCTGTAGCTAAGAAAGACTGTCAGACAGACCATTTGCAGCTACTGGGGATATACTTGACAGAAATGTTAAAATAAACTGTAAATAGTGGAAGACTAGCAACTGTGCTTGATGTGATCTTGATGTCTTCTTGAGCAGGACCTGAATCACTGCCATGTTGTTCTAGAATACTACTCTGCAGTCCATAAGATAAACCAAGAGAGAGGACAAGGTGCTGCTAACCACCATCCATTTAAGTAGGGTTCCATACTTTGTCCAGCAGTTGCATCTAGAACAACTGAAGCACCTCAGACAACACCCAGGCCTCATACCAGAAGGAAATGCCCTTGTAATCCACAAGAAAATGTGACACAACTGCAAAGCTTCCCCTGCATTGTCCCTGTTACCTGATGATGCTTTTGCTGATCCCTTCCTTAACAAATTGGTCAAGGAACAAGTGAAAGCCCTTTCTGAAGCCAGTCTCTGGCAACAAAATTAAAAAGGCCCAAATGTTCCATTATCTCTCTGAAACTGTCTTTTTTGGTGGTCAAAATACCCTGAGAGCTTCTTTCAAGCAATCTAACTTGACCTGTGTCAACTGGAATGCCAAAGAGGCTGCATCAAAGTGTTTAACAAGTCCTATGCCTTAAGCAAATCCTTGATTTTGTCAGTGCCAAGTGCATTCTTATTTCCTGGCCCATGAAACTAAACAATTCCAAGGCCAGCTTTGCACTCCTAGTACTGCTCCCAAGGATCAAAAACTCATCATGGTAATGCACTGCTGTCTGTTGAGGCACTTCCAGTTGTCAGCACCATTAAAGGACAGTGATAAACATCTTAAAGGTGGCACAACACACCAGACAGTCTAAAGCCACGGCCATGTCAAAGTAAAATTGGTCCTCGACTTAATATCTAATAATGGCCAACTCTTCTCATGAACTGGCTATCTAAATGTCTAGTTTTGCTAACCAGGGGTCATGGAATTAATGACGTGAATGGCATCATCAAGGAACTTGTACTGAACCATGCATATTGTTTGCTAATATTGTTGTTAACTGATGAACCAGCCCGGTAAGAATATATGGTGAGTCAACTTAAACTCTCAGTCTTTTTTGGGGGCACTAGCCCTAAGGGTGAGATATTAAATGAATCAAAAGGGGGCACTTAAAACAGGCCTGCTACTCTTTGATCAAGCTCCATACCACATCCTTCCATCCCACAACCAAGTATAAATTCTTTCAGTTATCCCCATAGGATGAAGCATTACATTCATGGGAAATCATAAAACAAAGCTATGTAACAACTCATGAGCTGTTTGGGTAATTATACAATATGGTAGCCAACACACTATTTCTGTAATGGGAGAATGGAACATTCTATTTGTGGGAAGTGCCTCAAAAGGAACTATTTCCTCAAAATCTCTGAAATGAAAATGTACTCCTGGGAAACAGATCTGAAAGAGAAAAAAAGCTGCTTACCTTTCCCACAGTGTTAGTTTACTAAGTACTGATCCTCGTTTACCTCAGCATTTTGTCAGTAGATGTCAAATAGGTTCATAGGTTCATACTAGGCTATCTGCCCGAGGGCATTTACAAGCCTAGCCCATAGTTTTGTGGCTTACGCCACCCCTTTAGTATGGGGAACTATAACCATTATTTTGCTGTGCCTCTGTTGAGCAGTGACACTGAGGTAATCCCTGGGGTATATCTGCGATCTCCCATCCATTGGTCAAGATTTCTCTTGAACAAGGCCAGCGAGGTGCTCTGCCTCACATATACCGGGATTTTATTCCACAGCATAGGGAGTCTTTGGGTGATGAATCTATCCCTCCAGCGTCCTATTAATAGCCGTGTTGAGGTTTAAGTCTCCGCCCTTGTGGCTCTGACGGATCTAGATTTTTGAGGTGAAGCATATTCATCAAATCTGGGTTTGACATGGCCTTGTATGTTAGGCAAAGGTCACCTCTGAGCAAGCGGTAGCGACTGAATAGAGCTGGAGTTCTTTCAGTCGGGCAGCATAGGACAGATGTTTGAGACCCTTTATCCTTTTGGTGAGGAACTTTTGTGGCCTCTCCAGCTGCTGCAAGTGTCGGGTCAGATACATTCGAATGGGGCATTGTACTCAATCATTGGTCTGATGAGTGATGAGTATAGGGAGACTATGACCTCCCTTGATCTAGATGAGAATCCCTTCATGATAAGGTGGGCAATGTAGAAGGTCTTCCTAACTACTTTAGCTACATGGGTGTCGAATGACAGACTACTATCAACCTGGGTCCCCAGGTCCCTGATAACTTCTTCTATGCTCAGTGGATTGCCACCTATTTGGTAGCTAGGGGTAACCTTGTTTTTCCCGAAGGGTATGACTATGCATTTTTTGGCATTTAACTTTAGGCCATGGCTCTGGCACCAGTTATCCGTTTCTGTGAGACCCTTCTGAAGGATATCTGTGTCAGATGTGTTTTCTACTATGGCGCCCAGTTTGCAGTCATCTGCAATCTTTGTCAGCCATAACCCTCCTGTGTTTGCTTGTACTTCAGAAAAGTAGATGCCAAACAAGAGTGGGCCCAGGACTGAGCCCTGTGGTACACCACTTGTGACAGGTTTTGAGTCTGACATGGCGCCAGCAACTCTGACCCTGTGGGTTCTGTCACTCAGCCAGTTTGCAACCCATCTTGTGATGTATGGGTTAACATTTAAGCTAATGAGTTTTTCAATGATACCCGAGTGGGGTATTGTATCGAAGGCCTTCGCCAGATCGAGGTAGGCTGTATGGACTGCCTTTCCCTCATCAATGGCTTTGGTGACTGTTTCGAAAAAGTCAACCAAGTTTAGAAGGCATGATCTGCCTTTGACAAAGCCAAACTGGGATGGATCCAAAGTCTGCAAATTCCCTATGTCGTTATTTATGAGGTCCATTATGATCCTCTCCATGGCTTTGCAGATAAGGCTTGTCAAGCTAATGGGCCAGTAATTTCCAGGGTCGGTGGAGGCACCGCCTTTGTGAAGTGGGACCACAGTTGCAGTGCGCCACTCCTGGGTGCGTATCCAGAGGTAAGACTATGATTAAACAGCTGTCCTAGCTGTGGGTTTAATTCCTCATTGAGTTCGTGGAGCACACAGCCGGGGACACCATCAGGTCCCATGGATGCTGTGTTTTTGCTTTGGAGAGAGCAGTTCTCACCTGGGCGTTGGAGATGTTTGGGGGCTGCAATCGCTTGGTATAGATATCTCTCCTTTTGGGGGGGAGGGAGGGAGTTTGCACTGAACCTGTCAGCCAGTATGTTGGCAATGTCTGTAGGATCAGTAATCTTCACATCATTTTGAACTAGTTCTGAGCATATCTGGGAGGTTCCTCCCAGGTTTCTAACATAGCTAAAGAAGGCCTTATGATTGTCTTTTGAGTCTTTAGCTATTTTTCTCTCAAAATTTGCTTTGGATGATTTTATGAGAGCTCTTAGTTTTTTACTTATAGTGATCAAGGGTGTCTTACCTTTTAAGGATTTTGCTCTATCTTGTAGTAGCTTCCTCCTTTTGTTGTAGAGTTTGTTTATGGCTGGGGTCCACCAGACTGGACGCTTGCCTTTGGTACAAAGAGTCTTTGTTTTGCTTGGGATTGCCTTATCCATGCAGTCCTGCAGGTGCTGGTAGAAGGCATTTGTAAGTGATTCAGCGGCTTGAGTACTTTTTTCCGGCTCGGGGGCCTTAAAGGAGACCACACTAGTCTTTAGAAGTGTGAAGTTGGCTTTCGAGAAGTTCTTTACTGTGGTCTTTTTTATTTCAGGTCGGGGTGGGATGAGGACCTCCAGCGAGATTAGTTTGTGATCTGATCTCACCAGTGAGGGGTATACTTGAACATTGTGCTCCCATGTTCATGATGATGAGATCAAGTATGTTTTCTCCTCTTGTGGGGATGGTGACTAGTTGTTCCATGGCATTTGAGTTTATGAATTCCAGGAACTTTTGGGCTAGGGTGTTTGGGCTTGAGTAGTGTTCCCAGTCTATATTAGGGTAATTGAAGTCACCTAGTATGATGGTGTTTGGTGATACATTTATCCCCTCTAGTGTTTTCAGGAAGGCCATGTGAGGTTCCTGAGTTTGTGAGGGTGGCCTGTAACATGCTACAATTTGCAGAGCAGTCTTGCCTATGGTTAATTGCACCTGGATGGTCTCCGATGCATCGTGCGTTGAGTGTAAAACAGCAGGCCAGCCACTGAAACATACAAGTAATGAATATACAGCAAGCTTATAATTTTACAACTTGGCTTGCAAAACCCTGGAAAGGGCCAACTGGGCTTATTGATGATGAATCCTAATCTGGTGTCAGCATGCTGCTCATCCCATCTAAGAGACTTGTCCAAGTTTTTAGCTTCTGGAACCTCTGGTCAAATCAGGGTCAACATGTCCCACCTTGCAAATGCTGAGCCTCATGCAGGGTAAATAAATATCAGTAGAGTTAACTCCTGGTGATGGTCTTTTTCCATTATACCTACCATGTAGGGAATGAAGCCTTCCATCCAGTTATCCTATTTCTGTAACTTGAATTTACCCAGTTGTTTCTTGCCTAGTACAGCCAATGCTGAGATCATGTCTCTTGCTTCAGGCCTACCTGCATCTAAAATACGTTGAATTTCATCAGCATTGACCAAATCAAAATGTCAGCATAGTCACCATGGTAAATCATGTCTTTAACAGGGGCCAATATGTGCCATAATACAAATCCCTGAGTAACTAGGGTTTATGCCCTGCTCAGCTGTCCTACTCTCACTGCTACCCCTGCTGATACCAGATCCTTTCTCACTTGAAATGGAGTTCAAACTGGAAGAGGGTGCTGCAAAACAGACAATGACCTAGGGTCAGCTATCTTCCCAATAATATCCTAATAATGTAAGCTGGCTATTTGCTGAGGGCTGTGTTCAAATCCCTGTCAATAAACCTGCCAAACAGCTTAGCCTTATCTTCATGAGACAAACCATGTAAGAAACCCATTAAATACCCTTCTGCTGGCTGATCTTGTGAGCAGATTTCATCACATCAGTCCAGCTGATTCTCATTACCAGTAAAAGTCCATACAGTTTGTTCCACAAGATGGGGTTCTGAAGTGTCTTTCAAGCAGCGATGCTTTCCACTTTCTGCCAGTGGCTTAGCTTCCTGAGTTCGCATCTCAGTATGCCGTGACGTGACCTCCTTTTCCTGCTCTGTTTAGTTGGGCTCCCAGTTGTTTTGCTGCACATTTCCCACATAAAGCTTCTGCCTGTGAAGCTATGTGACTCCACAGGGAATTAAATTCATCCAGCACTGACATGGCTCTTGTAACAAAGGCATAAACAAGGGAAGAGAGAAGGGAGAAAATATATATATAATAGTTAATGTTCACCAATCTGAGAAAAAGTGAATAATCAGAAAAGAGACAAAATGGTGCAGGGCCATCCAGATAAACTTGAAATCAAAGAAAATCAGCACCAAAAAGGGCCCAGAAATGGTCCAAGAATTGATTTATTAAAACAACCTGAAAAAATAAAATGAGCACTTTTGTCTCATACTTGAGACTTCATCAGAATAAAATGGTCCTGGCACAGAACCATTCAATAGTGCATAAAAATATTTCATTGGTAGTTGGTTCATTAATTAATGAGAACGGTATTATTCTTTAAAGGCCCATACAAAATTCGCACAGTAATAAGCAATGATGCACATAGTCCTTGCCAAACAAAAAAGCAACAAAACAAAGTGCATCAAAACATTTGATTATTTAAAAAGAATGGTAAAAATTATGTAAGAAATATAACAAAATATTTGTAAAAACTTGGGCTATAATTTGTTAACCTTCAGTGTTAAAACAGGTGTAATTGAAACACTGTCATTCAAACCAGGGGAAAGGTAGCCCCCAGTCTGTTGCCAATGCAGCTCATGTACTTTTAAGTAATTATTCCAGTCCCCCACCCCTCGGGGATCCAGTGGTGATCTTTTCTAAAATACCAATGTGAAACTTGCTAGAACTGTTACATTGGCTGGAATGTCTATACAGGGCAGTGTTCTCTTTCTTGTTTGCAATATCGTGTGTGTGTGTTCATAAATACATCTTCTGAGAGCTCACTCGGTTTTGCCAACATAGAATGCTGGACCCTTTAAAGGGTACTACAGTTCTTATTTAGTTAACCAACTACCAATTAAATCCTTTTATGCAGTATTTAATGGCTCTGTGCTAGGATTGTTTTATTCTGATGAAGTCTCTTGAATGAGACGAAAGCGCTCATTTTTTTCCAGGTTGTTTTAATAAATTAATTCTTCGACCATTTCTTTACCCTTGTTTGGCATTCATTTTCTTTGGTAAAAAGTATATACCCCTCAAGGATCCCAGTAACAGTATGTTGAATCCTTAGCGACTATTTGGGTTACTATCCTACCAAAGGCAGACCTTTGCTGAACTTGTTGTTCCTGCATCATGTCACTAATGAAGAAAATTAAATTAGACAAAATAAGTATAAAATGTATAATATAAAGTCTAGAAAAGTGTATATTTATCACAGTCCCTGAATGAACCTTCAACTTAACACCCTGCAGAGTAAAGGCTGATATCTTCCTCCTCAACCACTGTTACAGTCTCAGCTCTGAGTAAATATACTAAAGAAATAAAACAGATTTGCCCTATAAGAGACAAAAATGTTATGTATCAAATGTAAGGTTAAAACCCTAACTATTGAACTAAAACAATCCATCCCTGAGACTGTACCCCCATTTGCTTTCTCTTCCTTTTACCCCTTTTAAGATATCTGTAGATTTTATGCTGACTAGCCTCATGGTCAACAAAGGCACTTCCCCACAAAGAGTGAGAATCATCTCAGAGCAAGTGGGCTGTAACTATTGACAGTTAGCTATCTCCCTGAAAATACCTCTCAACTACTTAACTCAAGAAATTTGGGGAAAGATAAAATTAACAGGGGGATTAAGATCTGAAAAAAAAGAGACAGGTTCTAATTATTGCTGCCATAAACTTAGAAGTTTCTTGACCCATTTCAGATTAGTAGTAAAATGGGTTTTGCAGTGGCATGCATACTTTGAAGAATATAAGGACTGAAACCTAAGCATCCATCACTACCCAGAGACACCACTTCCCAAAGACTTACCAAAACCAAAACTTTTGTGAGGAAAACAGATCACCAGTATATGCCAAATTCAGCAAGATATGTAATTTCACTGAGAACATTTATAAACCACTTGTGATGGCCTCTCTACCCCAGGTCAATAATTAAGGAGCCTCAGCCCTCACCACTGATACTGGTAAGAGATGTTCACTCTAAGCAGGAATGAATTTGCACAGTATTTTCCAATGCAGCTCTCTGCATCAAGCACAATTTCCCCAAAGAGCACACAGGGAAGGCAGTCCAGACCTGGGACTGGACTGTCTGTTTCCTCATATCCCAAATAAGACTCACTTTGGAGCACTGTGTCCCAGTGCCAAGCAACTGACACACCCACAACTGGATATTTGATTTTCACACATGCACACACTCCTTGGAAAGGCTGGCACTGATTTACTAGTTGTACCCTTTCTGCCCAGACTATAAGTTAACCACACTGTCACCAGTCAACTACTCTAAGGCTCTTACAAGGGTATCCAATTATACTGAGTAAAACAATACTAATATAAATGGTAGAGTGTAACCAAAGCAGCAAGGTTTTTCAGGGTAGCCAGGTCATCACTAAAATAAGCACAAGTACTGTCAAGATGTTAAACATATTCTCTGAAAGACCAGCCACAATGAAAGGTATAAAAATATTTAATAATAAATCATAAAATAGGAAACATGGCAATACTAAATATTTCAGTACAATAAACACCAGGGTTTCAGTCACAGTAGAAATAAAAATAACATGGACAGATTCAAACAAATGCAGAAAAAACAATAATTATTTTCTGATAGTCTAAAGAATAACTGTTCCCTAGCTAACTTAATTAATACAACAAGGCAAGATTAAATGCTGAGATGTTTACTTCCACAAGGCAAGGCGATAAGCTTCTAACACTGAACTGAATTGAACTAACTAAGTCAACTGTGATAACTGTCATAGATTTTTATATCAGGTTCCAAAGAAAACAAAACAAAACAAACTGCTGTATGAGTTATATCCTCTCAGTGCTGGTTATAGACTGGCATTATATTTGATCACTTGACTCTGGTACAATGTACACTCAGAGCTTTGCTAAGATCTATTGCAGTATTTGAAAATTCTAGAAGAATTTCAAAAACTTCTACTTTCCCCTTTCAGAATTCTTTGTTTAAACATATACATTTAATCAGTTATAACATCAGTATTGATACATTTTCAATACAAGCATCTGCACAAGTACACAAAATTATCTATAATACTCCAGCTAACTATGCTGGTACATGTCACACATGCACTGCCCTAATTCTCTCTGGCACAGATGGGAAAACTTCACATCATCACACCACTGACCATCTTTGAACCGTAAAGCCCTGGCAATCCTACAACATGACCACAGATGCAAAACTACAATAATTTAATAATTCCGTCTCACTTTCAGATACACTGCTTAGACCAGAACCCTTTCTCCACTATTTTTCCTCACTCAGAGTTTGCAAGTGAAATTAACAAATGTCTTAATGGTGCAGCACTAAGCAAAGCCATGCCAGCTTCAAACAGCGAGTTCCTTTTTATGCTTCAGAGCAAAGAAGTGGACTGCCACAAACTATAGTTATATGTGGGACCCTGTTACTGATAGAAGTCAAAAGTAAAGTTGCCATGTTTCATATTCTGGTATGCATGTTTCATGTTTTGATATGCACATTTCATATTTTGATATGCACATTTTGTATTTTGATATACACATTTTATATTCTGATATGCATGTTTAATATTCTGATATGTATGTTTCATATTTCACTGTGCATGTTTAATACTCCAATTTGTGCATTTAATATTCTGATATAGGTACTTCATATTCTATTATGCATGTTTCATATTTTGATATGCACATTTGATATTCCCATATGTGCATTTCATATTCCCGTATGCATGTTTCATATTTCAATATGCATGTTTTGTATTCTGACATGCATGTTTCATATTTTGATATGTACATTTCATATTCTGATATGCATGTTTTATATTCTGATATGCATGTTTCATATTCTGATATGCACGTTTAATACTGCAATATGCACATTTAATATTCCGATATAGCTATTTCATATTCCATTATGCATGTTTCATATTTTGATATACACGTTTCATATTCCCATATGCACATTTCATATTCCCATATGCATGTTTCATATTCTGATATTCAAGTTTTGTATACAGATATGCATGTTTCGTATTTCGATATATACGTTTCATATTCTGATAAGTATGTTTTATTTTCTGATATGCATGTTTCATATTCTGATATGCACATTTCATATTCTGATATGTATATTTTATATTCTGATATGCACATTTTATATTCTGATATGGACGTTTTATATTCTGATATGCACATTTCATATTTCAATATGCATGTTTCATATTCTGATACATATATTGCTACTGCACTTTACCACTACTTCAGCATGCTTGCTTGTAGCAAAAGGAAAAGTTAGCTAGCTATACCACCACTTGAGAGACATTTTTTGAATAGAAATGGAAATAGAGATTTCCAATTTCCACTTGGGTTTATCTCTTTATATAGAACATTCTTAACTCCACCATATGTGACTATGTAGCATTGTGGGCAAACAAGGTGAGAGTAGTATTGCACGTTGCATATAATGAAGACCATGAGAAAGTCATAGAATTAATTTTCCAAAGGAATTCTTTGTGACAAACAACTGATCCAAATAGAAAAAGAAAATTCCTTTATAAAAATGGAATCCAAGTGCAAAAATACACATAACATTTAAACACTGATGTTATTAGAGGTGACAAATCATGTCTCCAAAACAGGTAATACATTCAGAGCTTGCTGTCACATTTAGTTAAGCACCTAAGTGTGTGGTATGGAGGAACAGCCACAGCAGGGCTAGCCACTTGGTGGTGTGAACCTTGGCTCTAGATGACTGTCACTTTTGAAGTGACAGCATGACCCCATGTTAGTTAACCAATGATCTTTGCCAGCAAACCATTAATCACCCCATCATGCCTCTTAGACTTTTAACAAGAGTTCTGAACAAAGACAAAAATAGTGCAAAACAAAGACCCAAAATCACTTCAGATATTGCTGTTATGAAATTAGACAAGTGCTGTTATAACAAATGTTACATCAATATGCATTTTCTGAAGGCTATAACTCAATTTGTCATTATTAGTATCACAAACTTCCCTGTCTTAATCTCATGATGAACAGAAAATTATGTACATTCTGCAGAGTTCTGAACAAATGAGAGGTATTACCCCAATTCCCTGTACAAAGTCAAATTCACAAAATGCCCATAGTCCTAACACACACACCTGATCCACTTGAAGTCACCCACACTAAAATGACCAGACGATGAGCTAAACCACACACTATTTAATATAAAATAATAATAATAATAATAATAATAATAATAATAATAATAATAATAAAATAGGAGTTCATTTAATTAAATCAGAGCAACTGATTCCAATTTCACTCCTTAGACATGCTACTGTTACTCTGGGATTCGGCACTTTAGCCCACTACAGCCATCCATCTTCATAACATTGACTTTTGATGCACCATTCAACTGAAACCTTGGAGTGCACTAACTCATAAAAACAGCACAACACTGATTTTTCCTGTTTTTAAATATGCAGTCTCATGTGTTCATTTAAAATACGATTGTTTCTCGTTTAGCAAGATGATTTGACTGCCTGGATACATTTTAATCAGAGTTAAGAAAATTGATATGCTCTGTCGAGATTTAACTAGAAGCATTACTGGAATGGAGATCTGTAGGCATAGAAAAGAAATCTTCACCCTTCTTCAAGACATTCTAGAAAATCTTTAGATATTAATCTCCTGAGGTATAATAACGGGTCTATATTAGAACATCGAAGTTTAAGAACTTCGAATGTTCTAATATCGACCCCTAATAAGCAAAAGCTGAAAATAGCGAAGTTTCAGAAAACTGAATTCTTTCCTAGGGAAAGAATTTGGTTGTCCGTTCCGGTCGCTTCACTATTTTCAGCACTGTGGTGGAAAGTTACAGGTCAGGTTCAGGTAAGCGTGCGATTGCGAAGACGTGAGGGTTAGGGCGGGTTAGGTGAGTTAGGGTTAGGGCACGGGTCAGGTAAGTGTGCGAATGTGTGGACGTGAGGGTTAGGGCGGGGTAGGTGAGTTAGGGTTAGGGTGCAGGTGAGGTGTGTGTATGATAGTAACAGACCTCAGGGTTAGGGTTTGGGTTAAGGTAAGTGGGTAGATAGTGGTGTATGTACAGTTTAGTGTAGCATTAAATGTAAGATTTTAGGTGTGTGTGTGTGTGTGTGTGTGGATTGCTGTTTGTTTGGTGTGTTTGTCTTGTGTGTATGTGTTTTGGAACAGCAAATTTTTTCCCTAGGAAAAAATTTGCTGTTCTGAATTTTCGATGTTATCAGTTTTCGCTTAATATGGGTCGATATTAGAACATTCGAAGTTCTGAAACTTTGATGTTCTAATATAGACTCTATAATAACTACCATTTCTATTATATTATTATTGGCATCCTGAGGGACAGATTTTTATAGTAACTGGAAAGACTTAAGATTTTGTGGAAGCTTTTGATGGGACTGGTGCATTTGCAAAGATTTATTAGTAGAGGTTAAGAAGTTTCAAGTTACAAAAAAAAAATGTTAAATGTGATGTATACGAGAATCTGTCTCATTGTATTAATGGACTAAGATCTGTCACTGGAAGATCAAGTCAAATTTGAGTGATAAAAGTACTGACAGATTCATGCTATCGATTTATAGCTAAGTGAATAAATATGCATAGAACAGTATCAAGCTAAGTGACCTGTGTTATCAAATAGGAAATTGTCAGTAGGAGACAAGCCATCTTTTTCACATTAGTATAGTAAAAGTCTCTAGAAATTCCTGAATCCTGCAAGTAAGTACCATACTCTAGTAAAGTAATGAGTTATAATAAACTATTTAACCAGCATTCTTCTAACATTTTTAAGTATATTTCTGTTGGTGATGTGTTCATGGAAACACTCGGAAGATACATTATACTAAATGTTATAGCAATTCAGTTACAAAATTGAGTTATTTACTTAGCTTCTTGTTTATTCCAAACTTCTGAAAGAGGTCAAAGAGAGACATTTTTGCACTTAATAATACCTGATCACTTCAGAGATAGTAAGAATGAAAGCTTTCAAACTGGATTCCTTAAGTTTACAGACCACAATAATAGCTGTTATTTAAGTTTCAGATATAGCAGGTGGTTTCAGCAAGTCCTCTGGGATAGAATTATTACTGGTATTTAAGTGTATCACAAAGTGACATAACAGATAAATTAAACGCCTCTTCAGGATTTGGTTTGAATTCAGAATTTTTTGTTAAAGCAACACCTCCTATTAAAATAATTTTAATGTCATTCAGTTCAGTTTATGCAAGATAAATGGTAATATTTAAATAACTTGTGTGAGCATGGGCCTGTGTGCTTGTGAGCATGCATGAATCTGTTTCATGATAGTCAATTCAATGAAGTGCACACCTCTCCTTAAAAGCTTATCTTTTTTTCAATCCATATTTATTCTTATTTAGATCCCAGTGGTGTTGAGGATTCTTAATAATTTTACATAGAACATTCTTATTTGGTACCATTTACAAACTTTGAGCTGTTTTTTGTGTTATTTTAACCTACCTTCATCTAATAATGGCCTGCTTGTAATACACTGCCTTCCAAATAATAAATACTATTGTTTAACTCTATTTAGAGAATGGGCAACTTGTAGATCGGCACCCTGATCGTAGAATGAACGTTTTCCAGCATGGTGTTAATCCACATGTAATGGCCATTGAAAAATGAGTCCACTGCTTCATGGCAGCATATCAAGCTGCTGTGGAGCTCACTGAAAATAACCCAATGGTTGCCATTATTTTATGCTCGCTAAGTTGCTGTTTAGTGTGTGTAAAAACTAAATGAAACAGAAAAGGTTTGTGTGTGTGTGTGTGTGTGTGTGTGTGTGTGTGTGTGTGTGTGTGTGTGTGTGTGTGTGTGTGTGTGTGTGTGTGTGTGTGTGCGTGTGTGCATGTGTGCGAGAGTGAGAGAGTGAGAGAGAGAGATAGTGAGTGAGGTCAACCGGTGGCTGCAGCAGTAAAGAGATTGGTATACCTCTCAACCGCTTAGCTCAAGAAATCTGGATAAAACCTGAAATAAAGGAGGAACAAAGGCTCAAAAACAGGAACAGATTTTAAAAATTGTTGTTGTAAAATTACAAAGCAGCTTAAAGTACAGGATTTGTGATAACATGAATTTTCTGAATGAAATAAAGTGTGAAAGTCAAATGTATGTCATGTTTTTGTGACTTCAATCCCCAAAGACTGGCAGCAAACCACACATTTTAAGAGTAAGGCATCAAACAATAAAGTAAATATCTAGATATTTTATTTTAATTGCTATATTTTGGATGTAAAATGTTTCCTCCAACACCATTTACATATACTTCAGCAAATTTGAAACATTAGACAGATGAACTATTTTATATCAAAAACATATAAACAAATATAGTAATTAAAATAAATAAATAAATAAGCAAAACACAACTATTTTACAGACAGCCCATTCTCTAAGTGCAATAATGCCCTCCATTGGGTGGGCTACTTTTTTAAATAGTGTCCTTCCTGGGGTGTAGAGGCCCTCCGCCTGTAGTGTCATGCCTCATAACTCCCCTGAGTGGGCATTATGCAAACAATAATGTCCAAAAGGGTGGGTGCTACTGTGCAAATAATGTCAATCCATGTGTTATAAGGTCCAACTCTAAAGGTGGAGGGCCTGTACACCCCTAGAAAGGGGTGTTCATTGCCTTAGCCAGAAGTACAAAAGTGGATGAAAGGCAAAATTGTCAACAGAAAAACCTTTTATGGGGTCTGTTTCAAAAACAAATAAAGTCTTCGATACTGACAGTCAAAACAGATGCAGAAATTTATTCCATAAAGCAGATAAGGATACATAGCTGTTAGGAGTAATAATGGCCTTGTGTATGCATTAGAAGATGGTACAAAGAACTCATAAAGACATCAATATAGTATATAAGCAGTAGATTAAACATACTGAAATAACAAAGCTAATGAAATGAGTAACCTAATCAAGTCACATTCTACTAAGTTTTATAATATTCTAACTATATCTACAGTGAGGTACTCCTAATGGCTTAACACTTACCAGATACTTAGGTGCTATCAGTCCCTTTCCATAAGACAGTGTAATATAATTTTACTTGGGTTTTGTTAAGTAGTTACTCCATTGCGGGCTAATGGAACCATTACTCTTGTCATTTGTCAGTTCTTCCAACTTTCTCTTCTTACATGTCTTTGCTATTAGGCAGAAAGAATTCAAGGCTAGACATACTAATTCTGAACTTATGCTTTTCTTTTTAGCTTGGACCTGCATTCTTTTAATAGTCCATAGTCTTGGTCTTATCAGTAGAAATTGTCCTCATAAAATACATTCAGTTACTTTTTATGGATTCTGCCTAACTGCAGCTCATCTCTCTTTCTAAAATCCATAGAATCCATTTCAAGAAACAGATGTGCATTATGTGACCATAGAAAACAATGGCATCTCTGTCAAAATATCAAAAAGGGTCTGCCCTCATCCCAGAGGTGAAGTGACCTTGGAGTTAATTATATTAAGGAATGTGTACAAGCAGCACAGCCTTCTCCATGAGCATTTGTTTGTTTAATTTGATAATGTAACTGGTCCAAGGAGATTCTTCAGCCTTAGTCTGGGCCATTTGGTATTCAAGCAAGTAGAGATTATTAGAATGTATTTATGTATTGCAAATTAGATGATGTGCAGAATCATATAGAAATACTTGCTACTGCAGAACATAGCTAATGGTTGTATCTATATATATACATATATATATATATATATATATATATATATATATATATATATATATATATATATAGGATCTTTACAGATCCCCGACGGCAATTTCTGCCGAAGCAGAAATCACCAAACATACATAACTGAAAGTGCTGTTCACCGAAGCAGCACATTCAGTTATGTATGCTGGTTGTGCCGGTCACACTACGGTGCAGTTAAGGGAAAATTCCCTTTTCCCCACTGTAGTGTGACCTCAGAGTGAGAATATAAATGTAGGGTGGTTTTGGGGGGCACAGCCCCCCACACGGAGGGTGCAAGGGAGCTTGCCCCCCTGCATAAAAGAAGATTTATTGGGTTTTTTTTTTTGAACGAAAGCACTTTTTCGGTGAAAGCGGTTTTGTTAAAGTGCATTCGGTTATTGTGGACTCAGACTATTGAACATTTGTTCAATAGTCCTAGATCTATATATAGATATATATATATATATATATATATATATTTATATATATATATATATATATATATATATATAGGGTCTACTTTAAATAAACGAAAACACAATCTCTCGAACACTCATATGAGCAAATAATCATAACATTGGAAGTGGTATTTTGGGAATGCAGTAGAGTGAAGAGTGGGATATTTGCCCTTTCCTCACTGTAGTGCGACCTCGGAGTAGGAATATATATTTAGTGGGGGTGGGCTGCATAGCCCCCCACAATACAAATTTTGATGTTATGATTATTCACTCATATGAGTGTTCGATGGATTGCATTTTCATTTATCTGACATAGACTATATATATATATATATATATATATATATATATATATATATATATATATATATATATATATATGCATGTACATAGACTGAAACATCAAACACTCATATGAGTAAACATTTTTTTAGGCTATTAATTAGAGTGAGTGTTCATATGAACAAATGTTTTCAATGGAGATTTTGCTAACAGTGGTTGGCACTGTGGCGCAGCAGGGTAAGGAAGTTTGCCCTGATCTCAGAGTTGCTATATATAATTAGCAGGAAGCCCCCTGCAAAAAAAAAATGACTTTTAATTTTTATTTTTGATCATTTTAGGATTTGATCTAAAATTATAATTGTTTTGATGGTAGGCATGTTGAATGTTAGGTGTTTAATGATATACATAATGATATACATGTTTGCATATTTATGTGTGTATCAGTTTTATTGCATCGAACATCTTGGCTCGCGCTTCTGCTAATTTTTTTTGTTGAGTGAATGTTGAGTTATCAGCCACGATCATTCTTTAATTCCCTCACACTTTCTCCATGAATTCAGTAACTCCCCACCCTGTTCTTATTCAACTGCAAGTCAATAGAAGTATAATTTTTCCCCTGTGGAGTGAAAATATCATTGACATATTAAAATAAAGCTGATGAACATGACACATTGTGAAAAGGCTGAGTCATTTCATTTCATATCTTTTGTATTAAACTATTAATAAAAGTACTTCACATCTATTTACCTACCTAATCACCTAATCTATTACATCATCTTCAACATAAAACCTGAATTTGTAAACATAATGGAGCTGGCACAGTTTTAAGTAAAACAGCAAATGCAGTATACAAAGTTTTCTGTATGACACTTTATTCCTAGAACTTCTAAAGGCATTTAAAATTGTGATACACAGTACAGTTATCAGGAATCTGACTGTCGGGCTATCCTCTGAGTTACTAACTAGATTTAATAATCGATGTAGAAAAAAAAGTCTGTGTTTAGCCCTCTTGATTCCCTGATGGTCACTGGTGTCCCAAACAGATCTTTACTGTTTACTGCCTTTTTGTCTATATTAATAAAATACTTAACTAGTGAATTCACCTCGCTCTGGTAATTTCCTCCCAGAATAAATCAGAAAGAAAGCAGTTTGATCAAGATGTTTTTAGATATGGGTAAAGTGGCTTAAACAGACCTGTACAGAACATGTAAACTCATGCCACAAAGCAACCCAATAACTGGAATTCAGGCCTGAGACCCAGAGCCCAGAGGCATTAATAGATAAATGTGACCATCTGGCAGTGGCTTTTACAGCAATTCCACACAATTTCAATTTTTTTAGTAAAAACAAAAATCTGTGAACTGAATTGTTTTTAATAGTTTTTCTCTTGTTTGTTCTTTTTTTCAATCTTTATCCCCACTGTTTGCAATCATCAGTTCCCGCAAGACCATTCAGACAATTCCTTACCCTTCATCAGGGTATAGGTTTGCCCACAGGGGGTCATAATTCTGACAGCTGTCAGGGTACTTTGATATTTTTTATTTTAACCTTATTTACCCTGCTGCCCCGCACACACATACACAGTTAATTGTTCCATACTTCCACAGAAGTCATTGCCAGCAATTAGCCCTGCTCCTAGCACTGACAGTGGTTTTAATGCTTTCATCTAGGGAAGCCACACTTGTCTGAATGCCTGTAATGCTCTCTTCATCCTGGAAAAGGTGAGCTGGCTTTGATCATTCACTCATCTCTCTTAATGCCTAGACCCTTCAGACCCGGATTGTTGATTGAACCTCAGTCACATGTCACAATCAGGGCTCCATATCTCTGTGCCACAGAGCCAGGCCATTATTCCTTAAATTAAGTACCTCGGATGTATACTTACCCAAAACCTAACCCTATGTAAACATTTTGCATGTATCACTGCTGAAACTTAACAAAAATCTTGATCATCTTAAAATAATCTGCTGCTCTTTTTACAGAATCAGATGTTGTTTTACCTTGTATTTAAGGACAAAGGTTGTTATCAAAATAATTATTTTACATCTCTTTTGTACCCTTATGAGTAGTGATTCCACACAAGGCAACTTGCATATAACAGAAACAGATTAAAAGAGATTAGTTAGGTCTGCAACTCACATCTTGTGTCAGCCTCATTGTTAAAGCATCTCTTAGAGTAGCTGTTATTTTTTGGCAGGTTCTCCTCATCAAAACTTTTACTTCTACATGGGATTTTCTACAAATATCGTTTTATAACTCTTTAGTTGACAGTGTCCCAACACATCAGTTGTGATCTTCATTTGTTCTTATGCTTGTTACTCATAATCCAATTAGTAAAATGATTGAAATGGCATTTGGTTTGCCTATTCCCACTGAAAGTATTCTTCCTCTTCTGACTAAAGTAAAACTAAGCTGCCTGCAACCTTTAAACATAAACTGTTTCACAAGGTAGGACAAAATGTGTGCAGCCCTAATTGTTCTATCACTTTAACTCTGACACTTTGGTTATGCTGTTCATCATCCATATGTTTGTTGAATAATCCAGTTAATTCCCTTTCTCCTCTTGTTTTTTCCTCACTTATCCCCCATTGGATTTAGAGCTCCTGCCCTTTCCTGGCCATCCTTAGTCCCTCTACTCCTCACCTTCTGTATTTTACTTCTATAGCTTCTCCTTGCTATTCTGAACTCTGTCTGACTGTATTGTTGTGCATTGACTGAGTGGGCTATATATTATTTGACAAGTATAACTGATCAGGGTTCATTCTGTACTTTTACTTGTTGATAGAGTTTATTACTTTATCTTTTTATGAATTGTAGCTTGTGTCACCACATTACAGACTATTTTAATTGTTCTGCCAACTCAGTTAGCCTTTAATAACTTTCTGTTTAATGTCTGCTTTGGTGGGCCAGAAAAAAATATAAGGCAACAGCCTCAGATCTGGCATTCTCTTTTTAAAAATGAGGCCTTCCATCATAATACAATATATGCATCATTTTCTATTCTAGTCATATCAATAATAGCTAGTAGCATGCAAACTTGTTCATTTCAATGGTGGTCTACTAATTGGATTGCCCTGTACTGCTTTACTTGAAATGTTTTGCAAAATCTTAGTTTTCCATACTGTAGTTAGCGCAAGTGTTTTATTTGCCTTCTGTCATCTTCTTTTCGTATTATATATGAACAGTTTTATTTATCATCTGCATTAGTATGGGTTTGATTCTTTCAGTGTATCTTAAGCTTGCCCAGTGCAATAACTGAAACAGGGCAGAGAGGGGCTTACCCAGGTAGGTGAAAGCTGTTGAGGGGGTATAATTGGTAAGGCATATTTGGAATACCAACAGTATTTTAAGAAGTGACTCCTTGAATAAATAGATATGGTAGCTGTAGCAAATAGCTTATGCAAGTTCCTTGCTACATTTGCTGTTGTCTCATTTATACAGACTCCTTGCTACAGTTTTTTTTTCTGAAGTTCCGATAGAATTCAAACTGCATGAGTTTTTAATCCACTCAGCTTGGTCCCCAACTTTGTGAGGAAGACCTATAATTTCTTTTGTCATCAACTTTGGGTTGGGGAGCACCAGTTCTAGGGAATGCCCAGAACACTAGATGGTCTAGCCATGCCTCTGTCTTTAGTAGTTATTCTTAGCACAAATTTCAAATTCAGTTCTATCCAAGATAGCTGCCTGCAGAATAAGATCTCTTTCAAGATACACTGAGTTATTTATATTTTTTTCCACAGAAATAACTGGAGAAACAAGAAGTAATGGTCTTCAAAATATATTTTAGTGAAAGGATTAAAGGAAATTTGAGAAGTTGTAGCTTTAATACTTGTATTTATTTACTTTTCTGTAACCATTTAGCCAGAATCTATGAAAAATGAGTGATTACAAATCTTCTCACCAAGAAACATTCATAAAAAAGAACTTTTGAGTTACCACTTTACAGGAGTTAACCTTAAAAATTATTAGTTTAACACCAAATGGACTTTGTTCAAAACATTGCTAGAAGCAAACTGAGATTTAAAAAATGTGATTCTTTAAGAGATCACTCTCCAGTAAAATCAATAAGATACTCTCCTCACTTCTCCAGACTACATAGATACAATGAACCATGAAAGCTATCCACCTTTGACCCTGTAACTTTTAATACCCTCCTCTCCAAAATAAATTGGACTTTTCTAACCAGTCTCCCTCTAGATGAAGAAGTAGACATATTCAACAAAACTTTCCTAATATTCTTAACTCACTGGCTCTCTTAAGCACTGTACATGTCAAATCTAACATAAGCCCCTGGTTAACTAATGCTAACTGCTCCTTGATGAAAATAAGAAATAGAATGTGGACAACCTGGGTTAAAATTTAAGCTCTCCATTCACTTACAGAAATATAAATAAGTCAGAAACCTTGCAAAATACATAAATAAAGACAAAAAAGATTTCTATAATAGCCTGCCCACATCACAAAGATTAAATCCCAAGAAATTCTTGCACTCAATAGACCAAATACTTCACCCAGGTAACCCCTCATCTCCTAATCTCTGGCCAACAAGTACACCCCAAGGGACTGCTACTATATTTACTTTCTACTTTATTGAATCCATTATTTAGATGATGAGTCCTGCCCCCTCTAATTCTGACATGAAATATCCATCAGATCCACCCTCTAGTCAGACCCCTATTAACATATTTTCCCTTAAACCAATACCTACCAGCTATATCAAATCCCATATTTACAAATTAAAGCCATGTTCTGCATCTGCTGATAATCTGCCTCCCTACTTCTTTCAGATAGCAGCAGACTTTCAAGCTCTCCCAATCTGTATTCTGATAAACGGGTCAATCTCTGAATCTAAAGTCGCCTCTATCTGGAAAGAATTGTATACCCTACCTATACACAAAGGAGGTCACTCCACTGACATCACAGATTTCAGACCCATAACCATCCTGTCACCCCTCTCAAAATATTAGAAAAATGCATGCATAAGCAAGCCATTGAACATCTATTACAAGAAAATTTGCTCAACCCCACATAACATGGCTTTCGCCCAAAACATAGCACCACTACTGCCCTTCTTTCCTTTATTAAAACTATTTCTCTGACTAGGGACAACAATAAACTAGTGCCATGCTTATTTCTAGATCTATCTAAAGCATTTGATAGAGTCTCCTACCCCTCTCTTCTGGACAAACTCACTAACCTTAATTTCTCTACCTCTACCATTGCCTGGTTTTCTAGCTACCTTACAGACCAACTTCAATCAGTAAAATGGGTCTCTTCTCTCTCTCTTCTCGTCTCCCTATCAAAATTGGTGTTCCCCAAGGATCTGTTCTTGGTCCCTTGCTCTTCAATATTTTCACTAATCAAGTCTGCACCTCCTGCCCTCATCCAATATGCTGATGACTCTACAATCATCTCCATTGAGGACACTCCCACTGACATATATTCTATTACCCAGAAATCTTTCAACTCTATTGAGTGCTGGCTCTATAAAAAACAGCAAATTCTAAATCCTAAACAAAACAAACTCTTATTTTTTCTTCCCAAAAACCTACACAACCATAAATCCACTTTTGCTATCCACTCTCTAAACAAAACACCAATAATAGTTGAACCCAACACAAAACTTCTCAAGGTCATAATAGATTACTAACTGAAATTTGATTTGCATGTTAATACTTGTATAAAGAAAACCCATCAAAAACTTGGTCTCTTATATAGAAATAAAAAGTTCCTAACAAACACAGCTAAAATCTCTCTCTCTCTCATGCGTATCTCCTATCAAGCTTACTATACAGCTTTCAGATCCTCTCTTCCAAACCTGTCTCCTAACTAAGCTGGAGAATACCTATAACAAAGTGGCCAGATTTGCTGCAAATCAGAGCTACAGATCTCATCACTGCCTCTCACTAAAACACTTGAACTGGCTGGAATTACCCCACCAGCGTTTCCTCTCTCAACTTCAAATTACCAACTCTATCCTGTACCAACCATACTTTTGTGCCAACCTGTCTCCTCTAATCTCCTTCTACTCTCCCTCTAGAACTCTCCAAAGCTCAGACCAGAACCTATTACAAATATATAAACCTAAGATCAAAACTAGTCAAAACCTGTATAGCTACCACCCTACCTTCTCTTGAAGCAAGCTTCCATTGGAAATTAGATCACTTAATCAACTCAACAAATTCAAAACAGCCAGCAAAGAATACCTTAACAGTCTCTGGTCTTGCCACTGTACTCATCCTCCCTATAAACTGTCCCTCATTGATTGTAATCTTGCTTTTCTGCCTTTTGCTGGTTTAATTCTGTTTAGTGTTAACTCTGTTTGACATATTAACTAATTACTCTACACTTTTATACGGCCTCTTCTCTAACAGTCACCACTTTGACTGTATTTTTAACTTCGTATACTGTATGATAATCCTGCATACTTTACCTGCACATACCCTAAGTGTAAAGTCAACTATAACTCTGTAAATAGTCTCAGTGCTATACTGCTTCTAACTTAGAAATTCTAATGTTGTGGATTTTTTTTTGTAAATTTGTGGGACTTAAAAATGGAACTTACAAATGCTAATGTTTTGATTTCTATGTAAATTTGTGGAGCTTCTCTCCCCGGGTCCCTGCTGAAAAAGGGCTATCAGCTCAGATGGACAAACCAGGTCAACACATGTAAAATTAATTAATTAATTAATTAATTAATTAATTAATTAATTAATTAAAAAGGATGTCAGATTAAAGGCATTAAAAATTCCTTTACTGACATTGATGGCAGATTAATAGATCAAATGTTATTAATAGTTATATTTAGCAAAAACCTTGACTGCTAGATAAATGGGAATACCCTGAAAAATAGAGCAGAATAAATTTAAGAATGTATAGAAAAGTGAAGGCAATAATATAATCGATTTTCCAAACACATAGGTCCATAAAACATTAAGCTTAAAGGAGAGGCTTTCATTTGGAATTGAAAGGGATTACAGACCATTTATTAACTAATCCAGATTCCATTCCCAGACCCATAATTATGAAATCTGCAGTCTATCTAGACAAATGGTATTGCAATCATCATCGCTAAAGCTTTCATTAAACTTAACAATATTAGATTTAACAGTAATTGTGCTTCTCAATCCACAAAAAAAAAAATGGGAAGCTTGCTGGCCTTTGATTAATGTCCTGTGACAGAGCAGTATCATAACATATGATCATTTCCTAGCAGGACTGAGAATGTTTTTAACAAATGAAACCAAAACCTTTGGCACACTAGAACATGCCACTTCATATATTCAAGACAAAAATATAATTACTGGCATGGGGGAAATAGACTGGAATCATATCTCTTAAAAACAGGCTAATGAAAATATTTGTAAAATAGCAGTATCATATAAAGGGCAAAAGACAATTGAATTTTTTAGAATTATGTGTAAACATATATAGTAAATATAAAAGTTCATTATAGTATTTATTTTTTGTTGGTAGAGGGGAAAAGGGGAAAATTTTGAATGTCTTTATGAAATCTTGTATAATATATTGAAATGGGTCTTCTTCAGTTGAACAAATTAACACATCACAGAAACTGAAATTAGTCGAGATGAAAACATCAAATGTTTACAAGAAGGATAGTGTACATTGAAACTTACAAGACTGAACTTCATATATATGCTCCATGACTGTGTTAGTTCTATAACTAAATAGTCTCCCTGCATCTAATGCTCTGCTTCTACTTGCCAGATGTGTGAAACGTAACATCTGCCATAGTGTTATGCTGGTACATAGCTTCTAACAATGCACAAATACTGTTTAGTTATAGAACCAACACAGTCAAGCATATATATGAAGTTTGATCTTGTAAGTTTCAATGCTGTACACTATCGTTCTTGTAAATGTCCGATGTTCTCATCCCGATGATTTTAGTTTTGGTGATGTGTTATTTCATTCAACAGAAGTAGACCCATTGAAATATATAAGTCTTGGCTACACAGAATGGTAGTAAGCTAGCCCAATTCACTGTCTGTAAATGAAAAATAACATTAGTATGCCTATTTGATTTAATAATGTTTTAATATTGTCTACTTTTTGTATACTATGTTTTTGATATCTTGATTTACATATTTAAATATGTATTATTTTGGTCATTGTTTAAATATTTGTCATGTAGTAGCATTTAACAGGGAGAAAATTTTTGTTGAATGTATATGAGAATGTTAGCCATGAACGCAAGTTTGGATAAACTGACAACTACATTTCATGCTATATTGCACTACTGTGCCCCCCCCCCCCTTTCTGTCTTAGCATTATTTTTCCTCCTTTATGCTTCTTGGAGATTCACTGTTATCTGACTTCCAGTAGTTGGTGTAGTATGCCTGATATAATTGTGGGAGGTAAACTAATTTAAAAAAGTATTTATGGAGTTAAACATTGGTGAGAGAAGAATCTCCACTTTACTGGCAACTTGCTGCTATGAGATGAATAGTTTTCTGAATGTCTATTTTTCTTTGTTTAAAAGTAATATGAGATTACTGTATCTGCATCGTGAGAGATGCATGACACATGCCTTGTCTCATCTTAAAACTTAGGGCTTTTAATTTTTTTACCAGTTTCTGTTTATTCGGAATAAACTCTTTCCCATTCCTTTTGTTTTACTTGTCTGTGCCTTGCTGGAATGAGGAAGATGATTTTTCATTACTGTAATGTAGTAAAGATTTGTAGGATAAAGAGCAGATGTATTGCATATTGGAATTTTGAGCTTTTTATATGTTTTCTGTCTCTGGTTAAACTGAGCAGGCAAGTCTACCCTGTTGGACACCAGGCATGTTAAAGGAAAACTCTACCCTAGAACTAAAAAAAAATAATCATTTTTTTCTGTCTTTGTTTCTTGACCTATTTTAACACCTCATAATCACTCTAAGTGCTTTATTTGTAATTTTAGCCTGTTTTCCACAACATGGCTACTAATGAGGCTTGATGTATCAATGTGATGTTGTTCTCCCGCAACTTTTTCTCTTTCCCATAATGCTTTGTATGACTCATGCCAGAAATAAGGAAGTAACTGTGAATTCTCATGCCATTGACATATAATGGGATTTGTGTGAATCGCTGTTATTCTTCTTTACCCTCTGTTAAAGGACTACTTCTTTTCTGTCTCTAATCTTCCTCATTTATATTTGTCTCAGACCTTGTTTTTCACTATACTTAGATGTTATCCAGCAACATCCAGAAAAGTAACTAAACTGCAGGCCTTTGTTCATGGTTTTCTTTTGTAGTCCAAGAGGAATTGATTCTACAAGAGTCTCTCAGTGCAGTGAAAGTTTTAACACCTCTGCAGTTGTGTGGGGGGAGAAGACTGTCACCATGTTGCCATGGGGGCATCTTGTGCCCCAATTTATGCCAACATAGTGTTGTTGGATCGGTAGTACAACAAGGTTTTTGCTTGCCAATATTTTCCATTTATGAAGTTATATGTCAGATTTTTGGATAACATCTTTGTGTTATGAATGGGTCCTGAGTGTGAAATCAAAAATGTTATTGATTATCTTAACAACATATCAAGATTTTTTAAATTCACTTTTTCTTATAACACGTTGGGAATTAATTATTTAGACACATTTATTCAAAATTCAGGGAATGGGTTTAAATCTTTGACATACAGGAAGCCTACCTTTAGCAATTCATATTTGGACTATTCGAGCAACCATCCAATGAGTCAAAAGAAAAGTATAATTAAGGGACAGTACATTAGAGTTGCCATTATGACCTCTTGAAAAACAACTTGGAATTGTTGCAGAAATGTTTTTGAGTAGGGGATATCCCCCTAAATTAGTTGAGAAGACAAAATTATATGTGGCTTTTGAATGGAGTAATAAACATAAACCACGTTTTAGGTGTAGGACTCAACAAAAGTCAAATCATGACTGTTACTGGTAGTTTTGTGAGGACTTTAGTGATTGAATATGGTCCTTTTCCCAGTGAGGTGAAGAAAATTGTTACAGCAAACTGGAATATACTAAAAAGTAACCCGAGCATTTACAAAATGTTGGGTACAAACCTCACCTTTGGCTTTAAAACTGGTCCCAACATTAAAGCCATTTGTGAAAGGGATGCTGTTTCTTATAGGTATGATACAGCTTCCAATAAGGGGACATCAAAATATGGAAATGGTTTGCTGTCATTGGCACCAGCACCTATCCCAGCATACAGCGATTCCTGTTTTGAGGAATTACTTGAGATGTTTAACAGGCATGGACTAGAGTTAATGGACAAAATTATTAAATTTAATGATGAATTAGATTATTAATCTTTTATTCTTACCTACCTGTCTTAACCTTTTATCTTGATATAAGCCATACTTTACAAATAGTAGTAACTATGTTCGAAGCCTAGGTTTTGTTGTCATGATGTAACAAATTTGTATTTTCTTATTTACTACATTTTGTTTACTTTATACTTTATTGATTATTGTAATTCATGCATTAATTTACTGTTACTCATGGAGCTTTTAACCCTGGGCATCTGCTGAAAAAGACTTGTGTCCAGTTAGACTTTCCTGGTAAACAAATGTTAAACAAATAAATAAATAAAATTAAGAATGTTATATCATAACACTAAGCTGTACATTAAAGTGGGTGTTTACTTGTCATGGGCAATAGGTATATAGAAAAACAAAACACAGTTGCCGATTATCTCCATTGTTATGTGCAGTAGCAATTGAATGCCCAGCTAATTCAATAAAACAATGCAAAAATATAGAAATTTTTATGATTAATGAGGATTATTGTACTGACATATTATTTACAGATGATAGATTGAGGATCTTCACTAACCTTATATCTTCCATAATACATTTAGACATTTCTGTGAAACTTTTGAAAAAGTATGCAATCTTAAATTTAGTGGAAGTAAAACAGCTAATGTCTTCTTGAGTCAGAATGTGTTATTTTTTTAGAAGAATTGTTAAATTAGAGTGTGGATTGATTTTAGAAGAATTGGAACTGGAACCATTTGAAATATTTAGCAATAAATATATCTAAAAAATATTAATATAGTAATACAACATAATTATAATAATGCTATTAAAAATCTTAAAGCTGTAACAGCTTAGAGGATTAAGATGGCTTTTCTTTTTGAGGGTACATTTAATAAAATTATATTACTTGGGGGTGTATGTATATATATATATATATATATATATATATATATATATATATATATATATAAAATGCAAACCCCTTATTTGAAGCCAGATAAAATGAATTAAACAACTAAATAAGTCACCAATTTCCTTTAGGTGGAATCCTGTGAGAGACAAAGTAGTGTTTGATGTAATTTTTGAACATGAGGTAATAGAGGTATAGGAATTCCAGATACTAACACATATGCTACCATCGTTTTACTTAATTCTAGCTGAGTGGATTGATCATTTCCATATTAGTTATGAATTATAAATACCTACAACATTTTCTAATTACCAGAAAATTCTGTATATAGTAATTCTAAACAATCAAGGATATGTGTGTATGGTATATATATATATATATATATATATATATATATATATATATATGGATCTCCTTCATTTGATCGACAGACCATTTGATAGAATCTCATTTGGTCGAAGTCTCATTTGATCGAAAACCAGTATTCAAGATAATTAATATGGATTTGACCCCCTCCCTAATATCGTGCTACCCTGGAGTTGATATATATAGTTAGGGGGTTATGGGGGGCACAGCCCCTCACATTGGGGGGTGTGGGGTGATGCCCCCACCTATTTTCATTTAAAAGAAGAAAAGAAAAGAAAACAAAAAGTACAAATTTTAAACGAAAATAGGTGGAGGGCATTGACCCCACACCCCCTAACTATATATATCAACTCCACGGTCGCACGATATTGGGGAGGGGGACAAATCCCTGTTAATTGCCTTGAATACTGGTTTTTGATCAAATGAGACTTTAACCAAATGAGTTTCTATCAAATGGTCTGTCGATCAAATGAAGGAGATCCATATATATTTATATATATATATATATATATATATATATATATGTGTGTGTGTGTGTGTGAGTGTGTGTGTGTGTGTGTGTGTGTGTGTGCATGTGTGTGTCTACACACACATGCATGCATACATATGAACACCCTAATTTAAAAGCAGGCTTTTTACATTATCTCCTTTTTATCACAGGAAGATTTGAAGACAAAAGAATCTCTCTTCTGGTTAATTGCTTGAAAAGAGTTGTGCTATTATTTGCACAGATCTCTGGGGACTCCACTGGTGACTGGTCTCTTTGTGAGAGGTAACTTCCCCTATTTTGATTACTTGTATACTATCTGTGAGACAGATAACATAGTGGTTTATTTCAGTTTATTTAGCTTTTCTACTATGCATGAGTTGGGAAATCTCTCAAATAATAAGTATTTCCATGTCTTAGCATAGGAGGCTGGTCAGACTTAAGAGTTTGAAACTGCCCGGGTCTGTGGAAGGTCCTCCATTATGCAGGGGAATGACTGTAGCTGTTCTCCATTTGCTTGGTACAAAACATGTAAGGAGGCTGAGTTTGAACAGTGTTGTTAAAGATATGGCTAAATCATGCATCATGCTGTTTAATATGCACACTGGGATATTGTCAGGACCCATCAATGCAGTATTTTTATCTTTTGATAGCACATTTAGGACATGGTCTTGTGTAATATTTTGAGGGGAGCCAGTTTCAGGTATATCTTCGCGGACAGAAAGATGGGAGAGAGGGGAAAAGTTAGAGGAAAATGTGTCAGTCAGTAGTTTAGCTATATCTACAGCCTCAGTGTAGGTAACATCATTCACGATCAGTTTATGCATTACTGTATTGTGCTCTTGAGATGATGAATATAACTGAAAAATGCCTTGTGACTGTTTCTGGCTTGGATAGCTATCTCAGCCTCAAACTTGACTTTGGTAGATTTTATTAAGCTGATGACTTGTTTGTTTATTTCAGTGACATGGGCTCTGACATTCTAGGAATTACTCTTCATAGTTTTGGTCCAAGTACTTTTCTTTTTATTATATAGCTTGTTGATAACATGGTTCCATCACGTGGGTTTGTTTCTGGTGTTTGCCCTGTTCTTGTTCCTAGATGCAGCTGTTTACATGTTTGCATAGTGTGCTGGTAAACATCTCTGCATATTTAGTGCAGTTAATTTATTACACATAAGAGACTGGCTACTTAGACAAAGGGCCAGATTCAGGAAGCCTCCGTGTAAGAGTTATAACTCTTACACGGAGGCTGCAGTTAAACTGTGTGATGTCAGCATGTCATGCATATGCATGAGGTGCATGAGGCATGCTGAATCACACCAGTAACTCTTACA
>NC_056739.1:408725209-408757709 GCF_019279795.1 Protopterus annectens
CATAACGCGGCAGACAAAATGTGATGATATGCCATGTTCCAGAAACGACATTGGCGACAGGGCCTGCAGGATGCAATCCAGGAAATAGTATGCGCAACGCAGAAACAGTAAGGTAAGGTCTAAAGCTAAACCAATGCAGGCAAGGAATGCAACAATTAAAAAGGCAACAGCGTTGCAGTGTCAACGGTAAAACACGGAAGATAATCCACAGAGATATGGTCGCAAAGACACACCCTATGACATCACCGGTACAGCACAAATAAAGTGTGAATGCACACAACACAGTCACAGATTCCCAACAGACCTAGGTGCAAAAACACACGGGAACTTTTAAATGTATATGTTGGGTGTCACTGCGGGTCGATACATCAGCATGTGTCAGAGACAGACGGAGTTGCGGAGGAGGGTGCCACAACTACTGTAGGCCTCAGAGGAGAAGGAGAGGCTCAGACTGGGGTGTCTACCAGGGCTACAAGACCTGATAGAGCGTTACAGGTGACAGGGACACGTTACAGCAAATAGCGGAGCTGTGCCGGGCCACGCCTGAGAACAAGAAATGGGGCCAACAGAGGAGCCCATCCCAGTGGACACAAGGTATGTAAGCTATACTGGCTACAGGTACCTTTCAGCCAACTGGATATAATGGCATCTCACAGGCATCAGCATCCAGGGTACACAATTAGCCGGATGCTGTTACTATGCCCACGAGTATATATACTTCCTAGATCTCACAGGAGGAGTTGGTTAGCAATATGCGCCTACTTCCACCGGCAGGTGGCACTGGAGGTACTGGGGTGCGAGTAGACGGTACTTACAAATCAAGTCACCACCTGGGAGCAGGGTAGACGCCATCAACCGCAGGCGATTACCCTCCATCAATTGCCAGGTCGCGGTGCAATGCGCAGGGCATTATTTCATGGATGTGTGTGCTGGGCAGCCCTGGAAGCTACCACGACTCCCCATATCTGGCATGCCTCACAGCTGTATCAGGTATTCGCTAGGGGGGGGGATGATCACAAGGCCTTGTGGAGGATGCTGGCTATGGACTGGAGCCGGATGATGACTCCCATCAGAAATGCACAGAGACACATGCAAGTACGCGATAATGAGGCACACACACGACAAACCAGAATAATCATAGAGCGGTGTTTGGGATGCTGAAATCAATGTTCCGTGCTTGATACATCCGGGTGGAGCCCTGCAGTACTCCTCAGGCACATATGCCCACATATTCATAGTATGTACATGCCACATAATATTATCCCGCAGAAACAGCTGCCGCAGGACATAATGGGGGAAGGGCCACAAAGCTCCACCTCCACACAATTGCCAAGGCAAGCACAGGCACAGGGGTTCAGTGCCATGAACACACACCAGCCAGCCCCAGTAGGCAGACGGAGTATACCTAATATGCCTATGCCTGGCAAAGAGGGAACGATAGCACATACTCTGACAGCGAGGCCCCATGGACTGACACCTTACCTGCACATTGACACACAGTGAAATGGATGGCACACAAACATGGCCACCTGCACGTGTACCGGCGGTGGTCCCATGTGACTCCAACATAGGCAGTGCCCAAACACTGCACACCCAACAGCCAGTGGAGGCGGAACGCCAACACCTTAACTGCACGCTGGTCCTACAGCAGACGCAGCGCTATGGCATGCTGCCACGTCACGCAAGGTGTGTACATATAGACATATACAGCGTGTACATAGATATGGAGACAGATATCATTAACATTATAAAATATATGTACACATACACATATATAAAGTAACAGGTAAGATAGGAATCATAGGGATGGGCAGACAGAGAAGTAAGACGCCGATATCTGCGTTAGTAAACATAGTGAACGACAACCTGAGTATCCGGAGGGTTGACAGAACAGGAACGCCCACCCATGGAAAGGTCAACCTACCTAATGCATAATCGCGAGTCGATGATCGCCAGGCCATGGTACAGTAACAGTACATGTGCGTGGTAATATTATGAGGATATGAGGTGGTGGAGGTAGACACCACCGCCGGTGGCGGGCCACGTAGGTACTGAAAGAACTGCCCCTGTGATGCCGTAGTATGTATAAAAAGTGAGGGTGTTTCATGTTCCGTCAGCGAAAGGTGTAATGTGTGTGCCACTGTAAATGTGTATGTTGGTGCCATGACAGGCGGAGGAACAACATGTAGGCACAGTAGGGAACCAGGTGTGGCGTGCAGTACCCCCTGAAGTAGTACTGGAGAGCTCCCTCCTGGCCAGGGCGCTGCAGACGTGAAAACGATGCAAAGCTTAAAAATGTTCCAGAATGTACCACAGGAATATAGCCAACATGAAATGGAGTGTACAAATTAATATGACCAGACAAGGACACCGATATAAAGACTGTAAAATGACAGGCCGGGCAAATGCTGGCTATTGCATTAGTCATGTACCGCTGAAATACGCATGTGTTACCCCGGGTACTGATCGTATACGATCGCCCATTAACACCGGGCTGTGTGTTCTAATGAGTGTCAGTCACAATCGCCACCCAAATAGGTGTCAACCAGTAGCATACAGGCCATCCCAAGTACAGGGACCACAATGATCAGCAATATCCGGGAATAAAATGCGCCAAGGAGTTAGTTCATAACGCACGAATAAATCAAGTAGATATACTAACATGACGAGAAACGTTATGCAGTGAAGCACACATGGTACATACCAAACACCAGACTTATTATCAACACAACCTACACTCCCAGAACAACAGACAGGTAACTGCCAGCTCCCCAGGCAGGATGGAGCACACACAAGCATAATGTGGGCGTAGAAATGCAAGCCCACAACCTTGCACTTATCACCCACAACCTCCGATATTCCCCATCGCAGCATTGTAAGGACAAGCCGCAATAGCATAAACATACAGGCAGTCAATGACAGCGGCATAATCACAACATCTCGCTGCGGGGAAACACTATCAGCAGCGAAGATGCATACCTGTATCCATTGTTTTCAAAGTTGAATACAACAGCTATGTTACACATCCGGTCGCAAAACGCCATCGACAGACGCCGCCAGGACATGGACAACGGTTACGTCGAACATAATACTATGCCCAACACACAATCTCATCGGCTAACACTGCGAATGTACCTGATGCCACACATAAAGGTTGCAGTTAATAACATAACACAATACAGACCATTCTTAATGGTTGGTAGTAAATAACCAACGCCCAGGCGAGGAATGAACCATGCCCTAGTTACTTACGCATACTGTACGAATGGAGTAGATGGCCAGGTGATATGCACACAAGCACACCGGTGAACAGTTATTGGTGTGATGAACCCACATGTCGCGAGGTGACGACGATATATGATGACACCCAGGATATCTAAACCGTATGCTCATACCGAACCACAAATCAAAACGGATCGAGTGAGAGACAACGCACAGCGAGACTCACAACGGAAAAACGGAAGGAAACACAGTAAAGCAAAAGGAACCCACGAGATGTACTGGTGTGTAACGATGATGTGTATGTGACTAAGCTGCACTGTATGTGAACGGTGTTTGTGCGGCGATACTTGTCCATAAAGCAGAGAGTGGTGAAAGGTGGTTATGTAGTGCTATCCCGGCTGAGCATACCAACGACTGTGGACACCGGGTGCAGTGCACAGCAGTGGACATCATGTACACAGCCAGATAACATAGGGCTGCCACAGGGGGGCATACACAGAACAATGCCAGTTTTCCCCACGCCGATGCTGGCAGTGGATGTCCAACAAGGAAGTGCTACAGCAGGAAGATAGGACATGTATGTATACTGTCACAGCACACATGTATGGGCATATACCGCTGATGTCATACACATAATGTGCGCATCGACGTGGCACGTGATGCCTCGGTGAAAGTAGGGTTTACATTATGTCAAGTATGTGCAGTAATGTAAAGCTGTCATGGTGGATATGACAGACATCATAATATTGTAGTAGTATCACAGGCATATCATGCATAATGGAGGTATGGCCTAGTGGTATGTACACTAACAGGATAATGTATGGCCTGTACATATGGGACAGAGTAGTAGCAGAATAGCCAATCTTCCGAAATGTAGAAGGAACACCAAGTAACCATGTCCAAAACAATCTGTAGCAGGTGCAATGTAAAAGCGCAACAATGAAGTCCGGGCAGGTCCATGTGTAAACACATGTGCAGTGTACACAGTGCAGTGTCACCTCCCCATGGTAGTGTCCACTGAACAGCAGAGTGTGGATGTCAACTGCACAAGTCTACACAGTACTGCTGCTGTGGTGGTACCATGACTATGTGGCCACCCCATCAAAGCAAGGGAGCATCACATGAACAGCGCCACAGTGTGTCCCTGTGGATGTGCACAGGGCCCACGCTCCACAGCATGGTGTGTGTTGTGTCTGCTGAAGTAACATTAGCTCCAGGCCATGCAATGTGTATATGTGTGTGACATATGCAGGAGTGCTCCATCCACCCCGCCCACTGCAATTGCCATGTACGAAAGTACTACATGCATGCACTAATGCGAGGACATGGCCCATGTCAGAGTAGATGACACCCCTGTGTGATGTGGTACGCAGATGAGTACACAGAGGTGTTCCCGTCTGTCATCCGCATATGTAAACTGTCTGGAGCTTGGTACTACATCACGGCATGATAGTGTCCGTGCCATGTAAAAGTCGTGAGTCATGTGGGAAGGTACACCACCTAATGTAAGCGTTATTGTAACCCCTGCCTCATAGTGTAGATGTGTGTATGGCACAGGTACAATGAAGCTACCAATGTACTGTAGCAACACACACAGTACAGATATGTGTGTGGCTCCTGCAGGATGTGTACCCAATTACGCCACAGTGGAATACGGCAACCAGAGCACGATGTGGGCGATGTGTGTGTACAGCAACCATGTACAATGTGATATGGTGATGTATGGGGACAGTAATCCACATGTGATACCTAGTGGATGACTGTTGCTGTGCAAAGGTGATGTGCATGCACCATGTGTGATGTATCCTGACGCAATGACATCCACACGATGTATCTGCCACACTGACACCTGTACGGTTGTTATCAGTATGAGCTGGTGGAGCTACAATGATGCCAGGTATGTAGATGTGGGATATCTAGGCATGGACAGTACTCTGTGGCAGCATGTTGTGTATGTAAGCAAATAGTGAACATGAGGGGCCACATGACTGAGGACTGTGTAATGCCACATGTACCTGACATGTAGTAGGTAGCATGATATGCATGCACCACTGTGTGCCCTGTCCAGGATTCATATAGCCTAACATCCTGAGACACAGGGTATGATGTGATTGTGGATGTGCGGGCATACTGCCAATACCAGAATGTGGAATGGTGCTGAAGGGCAATGTGGGACAGCTGTCTGATCTGTTACCTCTGTACCACACCAACCACCCATGCAATGGTATGACAGGTGGCCAGCATGTGTATGTGGCGTGCTGTAGGCACGCACAGGGCCCAACAAGGGTGCCAGTAAAGGCATGGAGGTCATCAATGAGTGTGTGAAGCACGGTATGTGAGGACGCGCCCCAGTGCCATACTGAATGGTCCAGTCATCGGGTATTTAATGCAGTCCCACATCGCAATGCAGTACCACCCATGTGTAGTGCAATAGATGCAGTGTGTGGTGGTCAAGATACAATAATGTCCAAGAACAGGTTAGCAGTTAATTCTACAGTGGGCTGTGGAGACACATACCAAACAGGTAAAGCTGGACATAACAGCTAGGAGGATCGAAGGTGACATTGGGACAGTGTCGTAGGATATAACGCGGTGTAATGGCAGTACCATGTATGTGTCCACAGGGACACTGCGTAAATGTCCATGTATGGATTGCAACCCTGTAGTGAGAGTGAGAGTGTGTATTTTTGGTAGGTACACCACAGTGCCCGGCATGTTGCCAACATTATTCCCAGTCAGCAATGCCTGGGTGACTGCTGTACGCCGGCACATCGAATGTGGATGTAGCCAAACAACACAGACATACCACCACACTGCTCGCTGAGGCCCACACACTGCAATGTGCGCAGTCATGTGTAGGTAGCTAGCCCTGGAGCATGTGATGGACCACGAGGACCCACCATGGCTGTCAAGTGATGCACCCCACACATGTGAATATACCCACTGTGCAACAGCTCGCACATGTGCCCATACAGCAGATGTGCATGGAACATGACTACCACCATGGCATCTGTGAAAAGGCCAGTACCGCCATGTCTCTGTGTGGAATAGCATGGTCCCTACCATTGTGTACATGTTGCGGAAGTGCACTGTGATATGTGTCAGCATAGTCAGGTACACTTTCCATCTGTTAAAAGGTGCTGCCATTAACAACTCCCCTGTCAGCAGACGCCAGTAGTACCGCTGTAGAGCATGTACCATGTATGCTGCGATGGGTGTGTGTCCAGGGTGCTAGCAGGGCCGCAGCATAAGTATGTTCATCTACCAGAGAGGGGGATATCCCCAGGTTTAACACAGCAGACACATGGAGGTATTGTGCATGCCGAGGGCAGTGTAGGTATGGTATGTGTTGTGTAATGTGTCACCCAACCAGGTGGAGTGCATGGCCAAGCATGTGTGGTACATGTGAGTCCATACTAGGGAAGTGTGGGTTGTTGTCAGCACATGGCAGTAGCAGCTGTCCGAGGTGCAATGTACAGTATGACAACACAGCCAGCATGTAACTCTGTGGTGTAAGGCGTTGCGTAATCTCTGCGTGTTACAATGTGTCTAGCGGTCACAAGCATGGGTATCCGAACATGTCCGGAAAATATACAGTATGTGTGTAAAACATTGTTTGATGTGGGATCCCCTCACCTGTGTGTGTTGCAGTCCAGGTATGTGCCTGGGAGGTATGATCCGTGTACAATCTGGACTTGCAGGTGTGCTGTGCAGAGCATGGAGGCAGGTCCCAGGCACCGCAGATAAATGTCAGGGCGCACTCAGAGTGCGCGGCTCGCTTGTGTGCAGCACAGTGGAAGGTGCAAGCATTGTCCCATTACTGCATGCCGCGGGCCTCGCCCGTTACAGCCCGCCTGGAGACAGACATGTGACACCGCCAAGCAGAGGCAGCATAGCATGTGAAGATGTACATGTGGGCTCCACACCCAGGCAGATGTCCGCGAGGTCATGTGTGCTACAGTAGTGTGGTCGCACTCACCACTGTCATACCGGCTCAGATACCACATGCCTGTATGGCAAGTACAGTATGAGCATAGCAACAGTCGCAGTGAGTTGAGTAGGCCAATGTACAGTATCCCCTGTACCAGACCACCGCTCACTGTACACTTGGCTAGACACACACCCGGAGGGTGAATATACCTTGAGCCATCACATGTCCCAGTCCACATAGCCTTCTACAATGCCATCATTAGTGGTCACACTAACGGGTTGTGTTGTGAGACATGGTTGTACCCAGGTGATGTGTCATGTGTGCATTTGTTGAGTTGCACAGCCGCTCACACGCCCTGCTAACATATCAGTGCATGATGTGTAGTAACATGATGTGTGGAACTGCACTGCGATCCACACCAGGGTCATCTAAGACAGGTGTGTTAGAATGGTGTAACCTATGGTCACACGGGATATACACTGGTGCTGGCCATTATGCTGGGGCCTACCAGTGGTGCCTGCAGTGGCTGGCACATACAGGTACTGCACACAGTGTTCTGCAGGGAATGTCCATTGTTGTGATGATGTGTTGCTACGTGGAAGGTAGGTGTGTTGTGAATGTTAAGCACATCCAGATGTGACCATCAGGCGCAGTCATGAGTCGCCAACAGCATCACACACACATCCACAGCGTCGTCAGAACCCTGTCCCCAGAATGGGTGTCAGCCACCCTCGAGACTGTGTGACGAGGTGCAGATGGTGGAACACCTCCTACTGGCTGGATAACAGTGTCAGCTAGGACGGCTACGTGATGGCTGGAATACGCCGTGATAATGTACAATGCTGGTATCCCAATGAAGTACCTGGAATCACACAGTACGCCATGGCTGCCATGTAAACCATGTACAACAATGACTGTGTGACAGACACAAACAATGCGACATGTTGAACATGCACACATGAGAACACCAGATGACGTATGTTGCATATATCGATGTACAACCGTCAGCTATGGCCATAGCATGGATGCAGACGCATATGCCCCACAGGCAGTACCACGCCATGTAGGTAGGGGGGCATTGCACATGTACATGTGACAGTTGCTGTTCCGCCACATGTCCTGCATAGCCGTCATGTAGGGGTAGCAGTGGTACGTGACTGTTGGACATGCCTGTACATTTGACCATGTCCCACAGGATATGTGTTACGCAGTGTACAAATATGTTGTACAGCCGCCATCAAGCTTGTGAAGTGTGTATGGCTGCCAGTGTACCGCTAGGACATGTTCTGCTATGGGGGCAAAGGCATCGCGAGGTACTGCATTGTATGCCCATGCCCCCGCACAGGTGCATAGCCTGAACATACAATACAAAGAGGGTGTTGGATGATAGCAACCACAAGAGGAGATGGGTAATGGGTGGCAAACCCCACTACCACCTGTTCGTGCACGGTGTGCATGTCTATGACACATTAGCACCGAGAAGCCAGTAGTCCAGCAGTACAGGGTTGCATGCATATATGTTCACTATTACCCCTGTCTGTCCCACCACTGGCCCGTGGACAGACAGACACCAACACAATGTGCAGATTTGATATGTGCACAGCACATCACCGCTGGCTACCAGAACAGGCTTTCTTACTGTGTAGACATGTGCACAGTAGGTCTGCGCCAGCCACACTCAAACACGTTATGTGCCGAACCACACCAATAGTTTAGCCCATGCCAGAGACAGATGTGCACTCGTGCCCGTATGTACGCCTGGGAATGTCCGCATAGTAGTATAGCTGTGCTCAGTGCGCAACACCAATACTGAATGGGTTGTATGTGTGAGGGGTGCATCATACGTGTATGGTCAGATCGCCGATACCATCAGTGCCCCTGCTATGTGAACATCCCTGTCCCCATACATGGATACCTATGCTGTGTCCAACACCACGTTCCCCGTGGGAGGGATGGTGCTGTACGGTGCACCATCTGACATGGAGGTGGCAGCAGGCACTGGATGTAGACATATGTGGTACCCATGTCAGGCCAGGCAACTATCCATGTAAATGGGATAGCAGTGTGTGGGCACATACAGCACTGTGTTGAACAATATCGCAGCACATAGCACCTGTCAGGGTTAATGTGTATGCATGGATGTGCGACACCTGCATGCACCAGACACACCCCCACCAAGCAGCGTGCAGCCTACCTTGCAGAAGGCCAGTGTCCACACCATGATGATAGACATGTGTAATGTCCATATACACATAGCAATGACATATGGAATGGACAGCCACCCTGCCAATATCAGTACCCCCCAGGTGGGTCACATCCCAGTGCCATGTATGTGACATACCCTGCCATACCATGCAGCCCCGCCCAGCAAGGCTGCACGCTATCACAGTCCCACATGGTGCGATGGACAAAAGGCACTTTCACTATCAACCGCCCACAGCAGTAATGTGGCAGTGATGCACCCTGTGGTGTTACAGGTGCTGTGTGTTGCTGTGGACAATGCGTGCGCACATGCTATGCATGACCTTTCCTGGTAATGTCACATGGTTACACATTGTCCCATGTGTATCACATGTGCAACACAGGTGAGCCGTGGCAGGTTGGCCAACACCCGTACAGTGCTGTGTGGATGTACATGGCACAACACATGCATGTACAGGTGTCCATGTGTATGTGTGCAGTGCCACCGCTGACGTTCATAATGGCCGTGTACGGGATGCCTAGTGACATATACACAGCATCCAGGTGAACAGTAGAACTGTTGTCACATGGGGACTTGTGCCAACTGATATGGACACAGGTGCAGGCAGGTACACATGTCCACAGCAGGCTAACATCAACATGGTGCGTGTACAGTGTGATGAGGTGACTCACAGATTTGATATGAGACCCACTGCTTAATGGTGTGACGGCAACACATCGGCTGTGTCACTGCCATGATGCATCGCAGAGATTACTGTGCAGATGTTGTACTTGTCATAGCAACGTATGTCCAGCAGTATGCCAGTACAGCAGTGTAAATGTGACCTGTCAACATCATTATGTCTTACAGATAATGCCACGTTCCCGGCTGCCTGCCTTCAGCCGACAGGAGGATGAAGTGATTATACCATTGCTCCATGACAACTACGACATACTATTCAGCCATGTGCCACTACAGGCACAGCAGCGTGATGACATGTGGCAGGATTTGCGCAGGAGGGTGAACAATGTGGGTGGCCACAACCGCACCTACCAGCAGATCCGCAGACGCTGCAAAGACCTAATTCGGCACGTGAAACAGCGTGCCACCGCAATCGCCAGACAACAAGATGGGACAGGTGGTGGGCCACCAACCCAGCCCCCACTCACACACACACGGAGGAGCTCCTGGCCAGTCTGGGGACACCCAGGGAACAACATGCAGAAACACTCGCTGCCATAGTGGAGGTGGGTGTCTCCCAACCAACGAGCCTGGAGCTGCCTGGTAAGTCAGTCTTGCATGTTTGTATGATAACTGACGTAGGTGTGGGTGTCATAGTACACCACATAATGTAGCAACACATGCCAGGTATATGGCCACACAAGCTGCATACTACAGTATGCTACGTTGTGTTCGCAGACATGTGCATAGCACATGCTAACACACAGGTACATGATGTGACATGCACAGTGCTTACCGTGGCAATAGTAATGGATAATGTGTATACTGTTGTGTCGCCCCTATACAGGTACCTCTGGCGTGTCGCACAGACATGGGTCCATTGCAAGTGAGACTGTTGCTGGTAATAGGCATGATACGGTGCATAGATATTCCCCATGTGTCCAGGTATGACATGCACACCTGGGTCTGCCCCAGTCACGGTATACAGATTGAACCACCCGACACACACGCCACCCATGTACAGTAGATACAACCGTTAGTATAGACCGGCATGACACCACATAACCCATCGGTGTGATATGTGCAGTCAGCTATGCATACAATGGTGGAGGTATTCCACAATGGCTGCATGTGTAGTATGCATCGGTATGCCTTTGCGGTACGCACACAGTACCACATAGTGAGCTGTGATCTGGCCAGCACACAGGTGTTACCACTGTGACCTATGCCCCTGCATTGGGCACACGTTGTGACATGGGCACATGACATGTCCCATGCACGTGGTGGTCTGTCCGCAACATTGTCACACCATGACATGACCTACGCATGACATAGCAGACATCCACAATGTCTGCATAGCCTTCGGGAATGTGACACCTCAGACTAGTACGGGTGTATGTCACATGGGCCACCACAGGGATGTGTACACGGTGCCCATCACACACAATTGTCCATGAACCAGTCAAACATGGCCATGGGTGATACCTACAGGCATGTTGCCACACAGTACATCCGCAGTAAGTAGTCACCGTTGCACCCTGTCCACACATAGTGCGGTCATAGCTGTAGTGGACCCCCTGGACATCTGATGTGGTACACCAGACAAATGAAATGCCTGTCTGCAGCCATTAGAGGTGCCACCAATGTCTACCATATACGTGCTGTGGAACAGCATGACTGAGTTGCAGACATGGCAATGCAATGCGTCCAGGTTACGCGCGCACAGAAACATACCTGTGTCTTGCTGCCGTGCAGTGGCACAGTGCCCGTATTCCACTGTACAGCTATGTACACAGCTCACACCAACCACACCTGCACAAACATCCTTGTTACACATGCATTCTATCTGTAGCCTGTACACATAACAGTGCACTGTGACATCCGTTATGATGTGGTGCATGTGGTGGGGACACCATTGTCACATGTCCACATGTTACCGCATGTTTGCGGTTTACATGACATAGTGACGCCAGCCATGTGTACTGTTAACCCGCCCGGGCCACACGGTGTATCACGCGTGATGCATGCAAACTACCATGAATGTGTGTACTGCAAGCCTACTAAAAGACACCTACTTGATGTAGTGTGCACTCCAGGGCAGTATGCATACTACCACTATTAATGTCTGGGCTGCATTCACTGGGCTGTAGGTGGGAATGCTGCATGCCACCTGCAATATCACATGCATGATGTGTCTGCATGTGTGTGTGTGTCTGCGTGTGTATGTCAGCGTGTGTGTCCACATGTGTGTGTGTGTGTGTGTGTGTGTCTGCGTGTGTGTGTGTGTGTCTGCGTGTGTGTCTGCGTGTGTAATGTAACTACGGTATGTCTTTGTATTCACAGGTGCTGTAGGTGCTCCTCCTGCGTCCATCTGATGCTAGTGTCCCCACAGATACTAGCGGTGATGACCATGTGCATGAGGCACAGGCAGGGTCGTCACGGGCAGAAGCTGTGCCATTGGATAACATCCCACCTATGTCCCTTCCATTTCCTTCGCGACACGGTTCAGATGCTGACACATACCACATCACCGTTGCCCATAGAGGAAGGACAGTCAGCATCTGTTGGCACCGAGCAGGAATGTGTGGTAGCTACAGAAGGTGCGGGTACACACCATGTTGCCAGTGTAATGACTGGTGATGTGCCACACAGGCATGTGGCAGGTGCTGCTCGTAGGAGGAGCACTGGTAGACATGCACCTGCCGTACAGGGTGCAGCAGCTGGTATCACCAGACGCATGTTTCAGACTGTAATGGCGGCACAGGCACGTGCCGAACGGCAGAACCAAGAAGGGCAGAGGCTGCAGAGGGCCGCAATCCGTTCCTTAAATGAGAACATCCAGTCATTGGCGAATGCTCAACAGCATCTTGCCGATGTTCTGGATAGGAGATTAGGTGAGATGGTTGGAATCCTCGACCGAGGCATGTCAATCTGCGAGCGTGAGCTGTCTGTGCTGGAACACCTGGTAGGGGTGAGGCGTAGGACATGTGGCTGTAGGCCAGCAACACCACCTAGTGCAGGTCGACGTGTGCGTGCCACCTCTCATGCCCACTCACACAGTGCTGGTAGCAGCAGCAGCGCAGCTGGTGCTACACCAACCACACCAGGACACAGCGGGCCACGTGGACGTGGCCCTGGATGATCCCAGCGTCGACACGGTTCCAGTGGACATGTGTCATCGGAGAGTGGCCACTCCATACCTCCACCCGGTAGTGCCCGTGCGACCCTAGGCAGGCACAGGTCACGTGGCCGCAGGCGGACACAGTGAGCCGTACAACCTGCACTGTACAGTCTGGGGCTGCCAAGTATACCCCATGTAGGCATCACAGATGGCTGAACTGTGTACACACATACCCACACACAGCAGACACAACTGTAGGGCTCCACCACATCCACATGCATTCTGCACAGTCATGCCCAGTAAATGCACAGGCCCTTACACACACACATGATGTCATCCATTGGTACAGCCTATGCCCCTGGCACACATATCACCCTGTGTATATGATGAAGCCTCTGCCGCAGCATCGTGATCCACACCATCGGTGCACGGTTATGCAAACATATTCTGATGCACAGGGTGGACAAGATAGTGAGAGGTGTATGTGATACCTGTGTCCGCATAGTACATGATGTGTATGTTGCAGTGGTTGTGTATGACAGGTGACAGGTGCGTATGTGACGTGGGTCGTGCACTGACATCATGCAGCAGACATACCATGTAGTGCAGGTGCAGCATACATTGATCTGTGTACACGGTATGCGTGGCGGTTACATGTGTAGCACCATGTTGGCTCAGGTAACCTGTATGCCAATTATGGTGTACTTGCATGTGCCTACTGGGAGCACTGTTATCAGTCCCCCATGTGTAGCTGTGGGGTACCCACAGGCACATCTGGCAATATCAGCATACCACAGGTACCCGCAACCTGCATGGACCCCTACATAGGTACATAGGCGCACATGTACATACCAGGCTATGTGCACTACGGCATGTGTAAGCCTAGCCAGAGTGTGTGCGGCTGTCAACACCCCTTAGGATGAGGATACCACATCCATCGGTCCACTGTCCCTCTGTCCAGCAGTGACACAGAGATGATGCCTGGCGCATACCTACGATCACACATCCACACGTCATGATTACTCTTGGACAAAGTCAGTCAGGGGCTCTGCTTCACATGGGCTGGGAATCCTTTCCATGTTGTAGGGGGTCTCTGGGCGTTGACCCTGTTCCCCCAGCACGTCCTATTTATGTCCGTGTTGAGCTTTCTGTCAGTTGCTTCTGTGCCCGTGTTTGCTTGGAGCCTAGGAGGTGGAACATGTCCATGTCACCCAGGTCGGACATGGCCGTGTATGTCAGGCACAGATCACCACAGAGCAGACGTGCTGGGAAGGTATACAGCCAGAGTCCCCTTGGTCGGGCAGCGTGTGACACATGTCTCAGCACCTTTATCCCTGTGTTGTGGAATATTTGTGGTCCTTCCGAGTGCTGCAGGTGTCAGGTTAGGTACATCCCAGATGTGGCATTGTACGCAATCATTGGTCTGATGTGTGAAGTGTACAGGGGCACAATGAACTCCCCTGATGTGGATGTGATTCCTTCCTGACCAGGTGGCCACAGTGGAATGTCTTCCCAACCACATTGGCATTGTGAGTGTCGACAGAGGTTACCAACAGGTGTGGTACCCATGTCCCTGAACACATCCACCATGTTGAATGGATTACCACCTACATGTTACATCGGGGCGAACATGTCCTTCCCACTGGGTAGGTCTGCACCTTCCCTGGCATGTAGCATCAGGCCATGGCTCTGGCACCAGTTATCAATTTCTATGAGGCCCCAGGTGGATGTCCGTGTCAGATGGAGTGTTGAGTATGGTGGCCGGTGTGCAGTCATCTGCATACCTTGTCTGCCACAATCCCCCTATGTTTGCATGCACATTGGAAGGTTGAATGCCGAACAGGAGGGGGCCCAGGACTAAGCCCTGTGGGCCTCCACTCGAGACCAGCTTTGAGTCTTACATGGCACCAGGATCACAAACCCTGTGTGGTGTGACCTCCATCCAGTTGGCAAACCATCGTGTGACATATGTCTCCACATGTACGCTGGCGAGCCTTTCCATGAGTCCCACGTGGAGTGTTGTTTGAATGCTCCCGCCAGGTCATGGTAGTCTGTGCAAACCGATGTACCCCCATCAATGGCCTTAGTGACCCCTCCAGACAGGTCGAGCAGGTTTGGGAGGCAGGATCTGCCCTTGACTAAGTCGATGTGGGTATGTTCCGGTATTGGCTGTACACCACTGTCTGTACTTATGGGCCCCAGTATGGACCTCCCCACATCTTTGCAGACAAGGCTTGTCAAGCTGATAGGGCAGGAATGTCTACAGTCCATAAGAGCACTACCCTGGTGTAGTGGGACCACAGCTGCCGTATGCCATCCAGCGGGGACCTAGCCCGTAGTAAGCCTAAGATGACACTGCGGCCTTATGTGTGGGGCGAGAGCCTCAATGAGATTGTGTAGCACACAGCCAGGGACACCATCTGGTCCCATTGGTGCTGTGTTCACCGCTTAACAGATACCAGATCTCTCCTGGGCATACGAGATGTTTGGGAGGCTAGATTCTGGTGGGATGGATACGTCCCCTCTTGGGGGGGGGGGTAGATGTATGCATGGAACATGTCCGCTGGTTTGCTGACAATGTCTGTGGGTTCAGTGATCATTGTACCATTCTGGAGTAATTCCGGGCATGACTGTGTGCTCCCACCCATGTCCCTACCACAGCTAAGGAAGGCCCTATGGTTGTCTTATGTGTCCTCTGCAGTACCACTCCCACAAGCGGCCTTGGATGATTGTATGTTTGATCGTATGTTAACGCCGGTATTAATCAGTGATGCCTTCCCTGGTACTGATATTGCTCTGTCATGTATTAGCTCCAACTGTTGTTGCACAGTTTGTCAATGGCTGGGGTCCACCAGACCATGTGCCTGCCTTCGGTGGACAAGGTCCTGATGTTATCATGATCGCTTGGTGCAGACATCCCTGGGGGTGCTCAGAGAAGGCATTTGTAAGGGTTTCAGCAGTGTGGCCTGTGTTTACCACTGGCATGGAGGCCTTGTAGGGTACCACACTGTTCGTATGACGTGTGTGGTTCGCTGTGGAGAGGACATCACTTTGGTCTCCCATGCCGGTGTTGGGTGCAGGATGCGGATTAACAGTGGATTCACTATACGGTCTGACGTCACCATTGAGGGATGTACATCCAGTGTGGAGCATATCCTCCCCATGTGTGATGATCAGAAATGGTATACGTCCCCCCCTTGTGGGTATGGTGCATGGGTGTTCCACAGCAGTCAGGTGTATGAACACCTGGGACCTTTGGCGTAGGGTGTTGTGTCCTGGGTAATGTTTTCGGTCTGTGTATGGGTGGTTGATGTCACCCAATATGACGGTGTTGTGAGAGCATTCACACTCACCAGTGTCTTCAGAACGGCTGTGCAGGTATCCTGGGTTTGGGAGGGTGGTCTGTAGCATGCAACAAACTGTAGGGCAGTCCTAAGCATGGTTAATTGCATCTGGATATTCCCCGCTGCTACGTGCATCTCTGCCAACATGGAGGTGTGTGCATCCGTCATGGCAATGGTGACTCCCCCTCCTCCTGTGTTATGTCTGGGTTATGGTCCTGAATGCGTGATATGGGGTATGACCCGACAGTGCTGGGGCGCTCTCAGCAGCCCTGACCAATGTTTCAGTCACAGCACTGACATCGATGTCCTCCATACTGAGGAGGGCATTTGAGGGTGTGCAGCTTGGCCGTAGACCACTGGCAGTGAGCTGTATTATCCTGTGTGTTCTCCAGGCTTGTAGTGTAGGGTGGTAGGTTTATCATTCCAGCCGTGCCTGCAGTGAGCACTGTGGGGGTGGCAGGTGCCTTCGCCAAACCCTTGAAGACCGGGGGCGACAGCTGCCAGCCGTACCATGCGAAGGGCCTGGCGTGCCAAGCATGTCATCCCAGGTAAGAGGAATCCGGATCCCCTCAGACTGACACTGGTAACCAGGCACATTATCAAGGGTGACCACATTGAGCCAGTATAGTGGCATCATACTTGATGAGGGTGGGGTACTGCCCAGGGTCAGGGACATGCCGGCCTGGGCTACACAATCTGAGTGGCCCTCTATGTCTCCTGTAATGTATCCCAGGGTGGTATGCCACCAGTCATTGACACCAGCATGGGCAATGACCGCGTCATACCTGTACATGCTGCGGAGTGACCTGAGTGCATGTGTTATGTGGCGTATTCCAGCGCCCAGTGGCAGCCTACTGTGATCATTTCCTTGTTCAGTATGGTGGGTGGGACGTCGGTGTGTCTGGCAGTGGCATCACCCATTGCAGGTGTGTCTGGCAGTGTGTGTGTCACCTTTGGGGCTCTGCCAGGTTAGCACACTGATGTTGGGAACCATGTGTTGCATGTCCTATGTCTTGTGGAGGCAGTAGCTTGTGTGTCTGCTTCAGAGGGCTCGTTAGGATCGTGACATGTCCGACAGTGCCTCCAGGTATGTCTTAGCATGTTCATATGTTTGATTAGCATTTGCGATAGTCACATGTGACACTGGGTATGTGGTGTGCATTGTGTCCTTCCCCTCCCGCGTGGTCTTGCCGGTCATGGTTGGAGAGAGCACAGCCCCCTGTCTGGCTATATAGTTGCATCTGTCACATGTATTATGTTCATTGGGGGAGGTGCGGCTTGTCCGTGTCCATGAGGCACCTGTAACAGTGGCCAGGACGCCCAGATTCACCATCTGAACAGGAGAGGTCGCTAGCAATTGACCTGTCGACATGCCAGAGGATGTGAATGCATTTGCTGTGTAACCGGGTCAGAAGGCACCTATAGGGAAGTGGGCACACAAGGGGATTCTAGGACAGTGTAGTACTCCATTGAGTATACATGTACTTTATCTATGTGGGAATACTATGGAAGCAGGTGCAGAGCTTTTGTGATGTAGAGAACAGACAGTCGGGATTGCAAGAAGAGAGGCCATACACATAAACCTGCGGAGCACGGAGCCGGATACAGTGTAACGTTGCTTACACGGTACATGACGCACATGTACACATATACTGCACCTGACGCCTGTGGTCGGTGCCACAGGCTACGGTGGACAGAGACATCACATACATGGCATGACACAGCACAGGTATGGTGACATTCTGCAGGTGTCGTATGCAGTGTGCTGGCTACTGACCGCAGGTGTCACCTGTCAGCTGTGGTGCACAGGGCTCGACAGTCGGATGCTGTACCAGTATAGGAATATTCCCGCATTCGCGGGGCGTACACCTCTATGGCACACACACCATTGTGTGCAGATGGGGACACCTGTCTGTGTGGTCAGCACCCTCACAAGACAATGCACCGACGCACAATGTCACAGGGGGTGGTCTTGCACAGGTGGCCAGTAAGGCTCACAGGTATGGAAATGACAGGGCTGTACAATGCAGCACCACTACGGGATGTTCACCCTGTGTGGTCAGTGTCCAGTCACAACACGATATCTGCATACACCCTCTCAACAGGCAGCAGACATACACACATGTTGACACACCGACATGGTGGTGGCCACACATGTCTACACGGTGGGATGACGTGTTGCATGTACTACACCATCCACATCGGTGCACCCCACACTGAGGTAGGTACAGAGCTCTACCATGGTGTACAGTGATGTGTGGCACGTGGCACATAGTTCCCCCGATCTGTGGCATACATGGGCACACATTCCTGCACACATGTTGGTGCTAGGAATGCCACACCCACTACATGGGATTTGTGCAGGCATGCAGCGGTATGTGGTGCATCCTGCGTACTACCACTGTATCCAGCAGCTGTGCCAATATCTGCACTTGGGTGGTGGTAGGGGTTACAGTGGCAATGTGACATATGGTCAAACCTGCATGGCCGATGGGTATGCATGTAAAGGCGACATAGCGGACTGTATGCACATGGCAGGGTAGGATGGTGTGTGACACACCTGTGACCAGCACCTGCACACATGCATGTGGACAGGTGTTTAAACAAATGGGGTACACACAGACTGCCATGCGTGCTGTTACTATGCCACCATATGACGGCCCCCATGATGGGTATGCATGTGGGAGGGGGTTGCAACTGTGTTACGGACACCAGACACTGCCTCTGCACGGCTGCACCGTGCACAGTACACGTGTCACATGTATCCCCTGTTGCCATGTGTGTATGCATTGCTACGTTGTGACATGTGTGTCAACATGCATGGAACATGGACTGTGGTTTGGTATCACAGCTGTCACAGGCAGACTGTACAAGGGTATGTGTCCCTGTGAACACCGCCACACCCTGTAGGGGGTGCATACCACAGACATGTGTCCGCCTTCCCTTCGTGTGTGTATTACCGTGTACACCTGTGTCATGCATGTGGTCCATCATAGGCCTCATATGTGTCCTGCGTGCAGTCCATGCACACAGCCTGGAAACCACATATGTGACATATCCGGACATTGTTTCACTGTGGTACAGCTGCAGTCATGTGTCATACCTGTGTCAGGCCCGTGGCATGTGTGGAGCATGCCTGTCCATGTATACCGGTACGGGTGGACTACATCACACCTGTGGGATCATCTGCACGACGGAGGTACACCACCACATAGTCTTCTGGACATATGTCACATGCAGTTTCTGGACCGTGAGGCATACTGCTGCACCGATAACAAGGTGCTGGCATAGCAGCTACAGTGTTCACTTTGGTGTGTACATGTTCAGCCTGCACCCGTGGCGCCTGTGCTGTCATCTGTGTGTGTACGTGTGACTGCATGTGTGTCCACCATGTGCGTGTGTACGGGTTTACCTGGCCGTGACTTGCGGTGTGTGCACTCCGTCTGCATGCCGGACGGTGCATAGCACATACTACGTGTGTGAGCATGGCCGGGTCGCTGTTGTGTGGCTGGACACACACGAGGGTCCACAGTCTGCCTCCCATGCCGTCGCCCCATGTGTATGCATGTCTGCACTGTGCCGATTCTAAGTGTCTGAGCATGCCCAGTGAGCAGCTGTGTAGATGGACACACAGTACAGTGTACACTGCACCCATCTGCATTGATACCCCGGGTGCATGCCTGTTTCCCCTTTGCAACTGCCATGTCTGTGGCATGGCCGGGTTGCTGTTGTGTGGCTGGACACACACGACGGTCCACAGTCTGCCTCCCATGCCATCGCCCCATGTGTATGCATGTCTGCTCTGTGCCGATTCTAAGTGTCTGAGCATGCCCAGTAAGCAGCTGTGTAGATGGACACACAGTACAGTGCACACCGCCGACTGCGTTGATACCCCGTGAGCATGTCTGTCTCCCATTTGCAACTGCTAGGTGTGAGAGGCATGGCCAGTACACCTGTCGGGGGTACACACGACAGTCGGCACCGATGTCTGCTACTAGGCGTGTAGCCATGGCCAATGACATCCTGCATAGCCATGGTGACCATCCAGGTGACTCATATGTGGCTGTCATGCCACATTGGCTGCCTACATCCTGCACGCCGGATGCCCTCTCATAGGGTATACTGTCATGTGGTGCATCCCGTATTCATGTCGTGATGTACTGCTCCGTAGTTATTTGGTATTCCCGACTGCAGCACTACCATGTTACTGTACGGCCACCTTGGGATGGTAACAGGCTGTGTGACTGCGCACTCTGTCTTCATTCCCTATCGGCCGCATTGCCTCTGCAGATGATACCACCCACCTAGGGGTATGCCACCTGACAGTGCTGTGCTCAGTAATCCTGGTAGCGTGTTCTGTAAATGCTTCATGCTGTAGTGAGTTCATGTAGGTAGGCGTAGATTCGTCTCTCGGCCCTTCCCTGTGTGTGTGTGTGTGTGTGTGTGTGTGTGTGTGTGTGTGTGTGTGTGTGTGTGTGTGTGTGTGTGTGTGTTTCCAGCTGCCTCTGCAGATGAATGTGCTTTTAGACGCTTCGCAACACATACCTTGGCTATTGCCAGCTTTTCTTTTACAGGTGATGTCACCCACCTAGAAGTATGCCTCTGACAGCGCTGTGCTCAGTAATCTCGGTAGCGCATTCTGTAAATGCTTCATGCTGTAGTGAGTTCATGTAGTTAGGCGTAGGTTCGACTCTCGGCCCTTCCCTGTGTGTGTGTGTGTTTCCAGCTGCCTCTGCAGATGAACATGCTTTTAGATGCTTTGCAACACATACCTTGGCTATTGCCAGCTATTCTCTTACGGGTGATGTCACCCACCTAGAAGTATGCCTCTGACAGCACTGTGCTCACTAATCTCGGTAGCACATTCTGTAAATGCTTCATGCTGTAGTGAGTTCATGTAGGTAGGCGTAGGTTCAGCTCTCGGCCCTTCCCTGTGTGTGTGTGTGTGTGTGTGTGTGTGTGTGTGTGTTTCCAGCTGCCTCTGCAGATGAACATGCTTTTAGACGCTTTGCATCACATACCTTGGCTATTGCCAGCTATTCTCTTACGGGTGATGTCACCAGCCTAGAAGTATGCCTCTGACAGCGCTGTGCTCAGTAATCTCGGTAGCGCGTTCTGTAAATGCTTCATGCTGTAGTGCGTTCATGTAGGTAGGCGTAGGTTCGACTCTCGGCCCTTCCCTGTGTGTGTGTATGTGTGTGTGTGTTTCCAGCTGCCTCTGCAGATGAACATGCTTTTAGATGCTTCGCAACACATACCTTGGCTATTGCCAGCTATTCTCTTACGGGTGATGTCACCAGCCTAGAAGTATGCCTCTGACAGTGCTGTGCTCAGTAATCTCAGTAGCGCGTTCTGTAAATGCTTCATGCTGTAGTGAGTTCATGTAGGTAGGCATAGGTTCGACTCTCGGCCCTTCCCTGTGTGTGTGTGTGTGTGTGTGTGTTTCCAGCTGCCTCTGCACATGAACATGCTTTTAGACGCTTCGCAACACATACCTTGGCTATTGCCAGCTATTCTCTTACGGGTGATGTCACCCACCTAGAAGTATGCCTCTGACAGCACTGTGCTCAGTAATCTCGGTAGCGCATTCTGTAAATGCTTCATGCTGTAGTGAGTTCATGTAGGTAGGCGTAGGTTAGACTCTCGGCCCTTCCGTGTGTGTGTGTGTGTGTGTGTGTGTGCGTGTTTCCAGCTGCCTCTGCAGATGAACATGCTTTTAGACGCTTCGCAACACATACCTTGGCTATTGCCAGCTATTCTCTTACGGGTGATGTCACCAGCCTAGAAGTATGCCTCTGACAACGCTGTGCTCAATAATCTTGGTAGCGCATTCTGTAAATGCTTCATGCTGTAGTGAGTTCATTTAGGTAGGCGTAGGTTTGACTCTCGGCCCTTTCCTGTGTGTGTGTGTGTGTGTTTGTGTTTCCAGCTGCCTCTGCAGATGAACATGCTTTTAGACGCTTCGCAATACATACCTTGGCTATCAGCGGCCATTCCTTTATGGATGTTGTCACCCACCTGTACATGTGCCTCTGACGGTGGTGTGTTCGGTGGTCCACGTAGCGCATTCCATACCTGTGTAATACTTTTGTGCGGTTGGGTATGTGGGGGTGTGGTCAATCACCATGCCTGCCACATGTGTGTGTGTGTCCATGCTCCCAGCTGGATGGGTTCATAGGGTATGGCTTTGAGGTTTCCGCAGAACACTCATATCCTGCCACCATCCCTGTGTTTGTGGATGGTGAGATGCAGCTCGTGTACTGCTTGTGTGCCTGCTGTGGTTGGCGACCTCCGTAGCGTGTTCTCCATGTGCACCCTGCTATGGTGTGGTGGGGTGGTGCTGTGTACATTACACTCACGGGCCTGCCACATGTGTCCGTCTGTATCTCTGTCATTGTATATCTACGTACCTATGTTGTGCCCGTAGTGCTGCTCTTGCATGGACAGCTGTCTGTCCCATGTATCGCATATTTGCACGGCTGACACATAGAACTGTGGTACGTTGCATATCCACTCATTGTCCATGCACCGTCCGTATTCCAGAACACCCTAAAGACATCTGCTGGATATCGTGGCAGACAGCTATCCTTGCTGTCCTGACACTGTACCCATACACGCCATACACCTTGTGTGTAATTGCCTATTTATGGTGTGTGTATGTCTACCTGTGCTGTATGCATGGCCGTGTGTGTGTCCCGCTATAGCCATCTGTGCAGGTGTCGCCACTATGGGTAATCCTTGTGGACTGCTGTTTCATGTGCATGTCTGCACATACCTGCAGACCGTACTACCCCTCCTACGGCAGCGGCCTTAGATCGACTGCTGCCCTAGGCTGTAGGGCTCCATGGCATCCACCACCACAACACATGGTGCCCCCATCTTGGTATACCTACATGACACACCTACTAGATAGGTGGCCCTACTAGTGCGGCGCCCTGGGCAGCCGCAGGATTGGCGTATGCCTACGGCCGGCTATGAGCACATCACAAGGCATACGTCTACATTCGGTGTTTTACGACGTCTAGGTTATAATACCAGAGGGGGACCTCATCAGGTATGCTATAGAATGCGGATTTAGATGGATTAGTAGGTGGAGGGTTGGCCACACACCAGGGCTGACCGATGGAACACTGATGAGGCCTCTTTTGAGAAGCAGGTGGATCAAACCCCCGTAACAGGAATGTAGTTTATGTACAGATGTACAGTTAACACACATTTGTCCACTCTTTCAGTTCTGTACCGCTGTATTACAGTGATATGCTATCTTCTATATATATTGTTAGATCTTTGATTGATGAGTATTCGGCATAGTACAATATCATATAATACATGTGTTAATAGGATGCTTTCTGAGATGTTAACATATGTGTGTGTAGTTAACATTGCGTCTGTGCTTTCTATGCTGTGGTTACATGTTCATTGTTTGCACAGAAAGTAACAAATGGAAGTGTAAGGGGGGATATTTAAAGCCTGGATGCTTCTATGTTATGTGTAAGTCTCACGGAGCCTATGGGTGAAAGCGCTTACATGTCTATGAAGTAACCTTTGTATACCATATGTGACCTGTCGTGGACAAAATGTCTACATTGACTGTTTCATTTACCTATGTGTGACTTGGTTTGTGTGCCATAAGGTGCCAGCGGGTCTTTGATGTTGATTAGGTGTATTCCACGGTCAATTGACATTAATCCTATTAATTCACTGAAGGATGTTCTTCATTGGTGGGAACGCCATAGTTTGACCATCGTATGGCTTTCCTAGCTGACGTTGATATTGTGCCATTGGTATGTGTTCCACAGGTCACCCATTTGTTCCACGGTATGGAAGCGTGTGATCCCCATTTTGGTGCTGGCAGATTGAGTGCTGTGTATGCCGGTATTCGCACAGTGGTCTGGCTTTGTATGGGAATATCTACTGTAGTCCCTATCTGTATTTCCTGTGTTATGCCTCACTGCAGCTGTGTGATTCCACCAGGATTGCAGTTATGGGTGCCATCTTGGTCCTACGCTTGTCCATCCCTAGCGATTGCCTACTGGACACTGGTATGGAGCAGTACACATTTCACACCTGTATTTAGCATTAGCCGGTGGATGCTTTGCACAATTAGTGGGGAGTAAGGCACGTGCTACTCCCACATCCCTCCCACGGTGCAGGACAACGTATTATCTGCCAAACAACACCGAGCCCCGTTTCTGCATACCCAGGATCCCATGGCTGCAACCCTCGATGGTACCCATTACACATCCGGCATGTGTGCGGGAATGGGATGTGGACGCACCTCTATGGACTCTACAATCTGCGAATATCTATCTGTTCATATGTCCTGCATTCCGTGGACAGTTGTCATCAACCCTGAACACACTGGGGGTGCATATGTCTGGCTGTACCGTAGTCACGGCTGTCAGTTCTTCTGGGTCTCTCGATCGCAGCTGGTTGACATTGCGTACGGATGAATCTCTGGGTCCTACTATGAACACCATTGTGCATATGTACAGTGTAGACCTTGTTGGACTGTGTCCATCTGGCTAGTGGGTTTGACTGCTGCTGTATGTTCCCCAATCGCGGATGTCTGCTTGCTACCCATTTTATGTAGTGCTACGTTAACCAGGTTATTCTAAACTGAAACCGGATGGTGTAAATCCAATGATGCAGGCTAGGAAATGCTTTAACTAAACCTCAGATGTCCCATTAGGATATTTCCGCCACTGTATTGTCAAAATGACACAACCAAAACATGTAGATCCTATTAATTAATTGAAGGATGTTCTTTATAAGCGTGAACGCCATAGTTTAAGGATCCTATGACTTTCCTAGTTGACGTTGTTGGTGTGCCATTAGTATGTGTTCTGCAGGTCGCCCATTTGTTCCGCGGTATGGTAGCGAGTGATCCCCATTTCCTTGCTGGCAGATTGAGTGCTGTGTACGCCGGTATTCGCACGGTGGTCTGGCTTTGTATGTGGAGTCTCTACTGTAGTCCCTATCTGTATTCCCTGTGTTATGCCTTACTACAGCTGTGTAATTCCACCAGGTTTGCAGTTATGGCTGCCATCTTGGTCGTACGTTTGTCCATCCTTGGGAAATGCCTACTGGACACTGGTATAGGGCTGTACCCATTTCACAGCTGCATTTAGCATTTTCCGGTGGATGATTTTCATTATTGGTGGGGGGTAAGGCATGTGCTATACCCACATCCCTCCCACGGGGCGGTACAACGGATTATCTAACAAACAACACCAAGCCCCATTTCTGCATACCCATGATCCCATGGCTGCAGCCCTCGACGGTACCCATTATACATTCTTCATGTGTGCGGGACTGAGATGTGGACGAACATCTATGGACACGGCCATATGGGTATTTCTGCTCATATGTCCTGCATTTCATGGACACCTGTCATCAACCTTAAACACGCTGGTGGTGCATATCTCTAACTGTGCCATAGTCACGGCTGTTACTCCTTCAGTGTCGCTCGCTCCATCAAGTTTCTATTGCATAGGGTTAAATTTTTGGGTCCTACAATGGACACCAATGTGCATATGTAAAGTGTAGAACCTGTTGGACTGTGTCCATCTGGCCAGTGGGTTTGACTGCTGCTGTATGTTCCCCAATCGTGGATGTGTGTTTGACTACACATGTTATGTAGTGCTACGACATCCAGGTCTTTCAAACCTTAAACCGAATGGTGTACATCCAAAGATGCAGGTTAGCAACTGCTTTACATAATCCTCAGAAGTCACAATACGAAATATCCGCCACTGTATTGTCAAAATAACACCACCATGACATGTGGATCCTATTAATTCATTGAATGATGTTCTTTATATGTGGGTACGCCACAGCTTAACCATCCTATAACCTTCCTAGTTGACGTTGTTGGTGTGCCATTAGTATGTGTTCCGCAGATCGCCCATTTGTTCCGCAGTATGGAAGCGAGTGAACCCCATTTTCTTGCTGGCAGATTGAGTGCTGTCTACGCTGGTATTCGCACGCCGGTCTGGCTTTGTATGGGGGGGTGTGCACTGTGGTCCCTATCTGTATTTTCTGTGTTATGCCTTACTGCAGCTGTGGAATTACACCGGGTTTGCAGTTATGGGTGACCATCTTGGTCGTACGTTTGTCCGTCCATGGGAATTGCCTACTGGACACTGGTATAGGGCTGTACACATTTCACAGCTGCATTTAGCATTCTCTGGTGGATGATTTGCATTATTAGTGGGGAGTAACGCATGTGCTATACCCACATCCCTCCCACGGGGTGGGACGACGGATTATCTGCCAATCAACACTGAGCACCATTTCTGCATACCCACGATCCCATGTCTGCAACCCTCGACGGTACCCATTGCACATCCTTCATGTGTGCGGGAATGAGATGTGGACGCACGTCTATGGACTGGGCAACCTGGGGAGTCCTATTCATATGTCCTGCATTTCATGGACACTTGTCATCAACCTTGAACACGCTGGTGGTGCACATATCTAGCTGTGCCGTAGTCACGGCTGTCAGTTCTTCTGTGTCTCTCGATCGCAGCCGGTTCACATTGCGTACGGATACATTTTTGGGTCCTACAATGGACACCAATGTGCATATGTAAAGTGTAGAACTTATTGGACTGTGTCCATCTGGCCAGTGGGTTTGACTGCTGCTGTATGTTCAGCAATCACTGATGTCTGTTTGAGTACCCATATTATGTAGTGCTACGTAAACCGGGTTTTTCGCCACTGAACCCAAATGGTGTAATTCCAATGCTGCAGGCTAACAATTGCTTTAAGTAATCCGCAGATATCCCATTAGGACATTCCCGCCTCTGTATTGTCAAATTAACACAACCAAAACATGTAGATCCTATTAATTCATTGAAGGATGTTCTTTATATGTGGGTACGCCATAGCTTAACCATCCTATAACCTTCCTAGTTGACGTTGTTGGTGTGCCATTAGTATGTGTTCCGCAGGTTGCCCATTTGTTCCGCGGTATGGAAGCGAGTGATCCCCATTCTCTTGCTGGCAGATTGAGTGCTGTGTACGCCGGTATTCGCACGGTGGTCTGACTTTGTATGTGGAGTCTCTACTGTAGTCCCTATCTGTATTCCCTGTGTTTTGCCTTACTACAGCTGTGTGATTCCACCAGGTTTGCAGTTATGGGTGCCATCTTGGCCGTACGTTTGTCCATCCATGGGAACTGCCTAATGGACACTGGTATAGGGCTGTACACATTTCACAGCTGCATTTAGCATTCTCCGGTGGATGATTTACATTATTAGTGCGGAGTAACGCATATGCCATACACACATCCCTCACACGGGGCGGGACAACGGATCATCTGCCAATCAACATCGAGACCCATTTCTGCATACCCACGATCCCATGGCTGCAACCCTCGACAGTACCCATTGCACATCCTCCATGTGTGCGGGAATGGGATGTGGACGCACTTCTATGGACTCGACAATCTGGGGATTTCTGTTCATATGTCCTGCATTTCATGGACAGTTGTCATCAACCTTGAACACGCTGGTGGTGCATATATGTAGCTGTGCCGTAGTCACGGCTGTCACTTCATCTGGGTCTCTCGATCGCAGCCGGTTGACATTGCGTATGGATAAATTTTTGGGTCCTACAATGGACACCAATGTGCATATGTAAAGTGTAGAACATGTTGGACTGTGTCCATCTGGCCAGTGGTTTTGACCGCTGCTGTATGTGTGTTTGACTACCCATATTATGTTGTGCTACGAAACCCATGTTTTACTACGATTAACCCAAATGGTGTTAATGTAATGCTGCAGGTTGGCAACTGCTTTAAGTAATCCTCAGAAGGCCCAGTAGGACATATACGCCACTGTATTGTCAATATAACACAGCCAGAACATGTAGACCCTATTAATTCATTGAAGGATGTTCTTTATAAGTGGGAACGCCAGTGTTTAAACATCCTATGACCTTCCTAGTTGACGTTGTTGGTGTGCCATTGGTATGTGTTCCACTGGTCACCCATTTGTTCCGCAGTATGGCAGCGAGTAATCCCCATGTTGTTGCTGGCAGATTGAGTGCTGTGTACCGGCATGACGGCGGTCTGGATTTCTATGGGGAGTGTCTACTGTAGTTGCCATCTGCATTTCCTGTGTTATGCCTTACTGCAGCTGTGTAATTCCACCGGGCTTGCAGGTATGGGTGCCATCCTGGTCGTAGGCTTGTCCATCCATGGGGATTGCCTACTGGACACTGTTATGGCCTGTACACATTCCACACCTGCATTTAGCAAATTCCGGTGGATGCTTTGCATTATTACTGGGGAGTAGGTCATGTGCTACACCCACATCCCTCCCACGGGGCGGGACAACGGATTATCTGCCAAACAACACCGAGCCCCATTTCTGCATACCCAAGATCCCATGGCTGCAACCCTCGACAGTACCCATTACACATCCTTCATGTGTGGGGGACTGGGATGTGGACGCACATGTATGGACACGTCGATCTGGGGATTTCTATTCATATGTCCTGCATTTCATGGACACCTGTCATCAACCTTAAACACGCTGGTGGTGCATATGTCTAACTGTGCTGTAGTCACGGCTATTGCATCATCTGGTGGATGGTAACGGCTGGATGGAATTCTGTTAGGATAAATGTTTGGGTCCTACAAAGGACACCAATGTGCATATGTAAAGTTAGATGTTGCTGGACTGTGTCCAACTGGCCAGTGGTTTTGACTGCTGCTGTATGTTCCCCAATTGCAGATGTCTGTTTGACTACCCATTCTACGTGGTGCTACGTAAACCAGGTGTTTTAGAACTGAGAACAAATGGTGTACATCCAAAGATGCAGGTTAGCAACTGCTTTAAATAAACCTCAGACGTCCCAATAGGAAGTATCCGTCACTGTATTTTCAACATAACACCACCAGAACATGTTGATCCCCTATGTATTCATTGAAGCATGTTTTCTTTATAGGTGGGAACGCCATAGTTTACATATCCTAGTTGACGTTGTTGGTGTGCCATTAGTATGTGTTCCACAGGTCGCCCATCTGTTCCGCAGTATGGTAGCGAGTGCTCCCCATTTTGTTGCTGGCAGATTGAGTGCTGTGTACGCCGGTGTTCGCACGGCGGTCCAACTTTGTATGGGGAATGTCAACTGTAGTCCCTATGTGTATTTCCTGTGTTATGCCTTACTGCGGTTGTGTAATTCCACCAGGTTTGCAGTTATGGGTGCCATCTTAGTCGTACGCTTGTCCATCCATGAGAATTGCCTACTGGACACTGGTATAGGGCTGTACACATTTCACACCTGCATATAGCATTCTCCGGTGGATGCTTTGCATTATTAGTGGGGAGTAAGGCAGGTGCTACACCCACATCCCTCCCACGGGGCGGGACGACGGATTATCTGCCAAACAACACCGAGCCCTGTTTCTACATACCCAGGATCCCTTGGCTGCAACACTCGACAGTACCCATTACATATCCTTCATGTGTGCGGGACTGGGATGTGGACGCACTTCTATGGACTCAGAACTCTGGGGATTTCTGTGCATATGTGCTGCATTTCATGGACAGTTGTCATCAACATTAAACACGCTGGTGGTGCATATGTCTAGCTGTGCCATGGTCACGACTGTCGCTTCTCCTGGTTGGACAATGAAGGCTGGCAGGTATTCCGTACGGGACAATTTTTGGGTCCTACAATGGACACCAATGTGCATATGTAAAGTGTAGATCTTGTCGGACTGTGTCCATGTGGCCAGTGGTTTTGACTGCTGCTGTATGTTCACCAATCGCGGATGTCTGCTTGACTACCCATAGTGTGTAGTGCTACGGAAACCAGGTTTTCCAAAACTGGAACCAAATGGTGTACATCCAATGATGCAGGTTAACACCCGCTTTAATTAATCCCCAGAGGTCCCAGTAGGGAAGTATCGCCACTTTATTGTCGGAATGACACCACCATAACAGGTAAATCACGAGCACTTTGGCCCGGTCTTACCGGCCATTTGCAAGTGTAATTAGCCGACACGTGTCAATACATGTATAATAATACATATTGTAATACCAACGTTAATCTATGTTATTTGGACAATGGCTTCTGCTATTGACATACGTTGCTGTGGGTGTTGCCGGTTACCATACACATGGCTTTCTCAAAGGCCGGATTCACAATTCTGAACACTACTGTGGTCTCCTTTAAGGACCCTGAGCCAGTGGTCAACATTACTCAAGCCACTGCATCACTTACATATGCCTTCTACCGGCACCTACAGGACTGCATGGATCAGGCATTCCCTTACCCAACTGTGGTTCATTGTACCAATGCCAAGCATCCAGTGTGGTGTACCCCAGCCATACACAAGCTGTACAACGACAGGTGGTGGCTACTACAAGGCAGAGCAGACACCTTGTGAGGTATGACACCCTTGCTCATTATATGTGAAGAGCTACAGGCTGTCATGACATACTCCGGGGCAGGTTCCACAGATATATCTCCAAGGACTCGGCAGACAATCATACGGCCTTCATTTGCTATGCTGGACACCTGGGAGGTAACTCACACATATGCTCTGACTGGGTTCACAATGATGTGGAGTTTACTGAACATACACACATTGCCAACATACGGGCTGACAGGTTGGGTGAAGACATCTCCACCCCCTCCCCCCCACATGGAGAGATGTCTGTACCGGCGGTTTGTGGTCCCCGAATGTTCTGTAACGCATGTGTGGGACATGCTCTCTCCAGGGTAGTGAACACAGCATCCATGGGACCAGCTGGTGTCCCGACTGTGTACTCCGCGATCTCATTGAGGAATTAGACCCACAGTTGGGACAGCTGTTTATTCTTAGCCTCACCTCGGGTAACGTACCCAAGTTGTGGAGCATGGCGACTGTAGTCCCACTTCACAGGGCCAGTGCCTCCACTGACCCTGGTTATTACCATCCCATTACCATGAGAAGACTTATCTGCAAAGACATGGGGAGGGATCATACTGCGGCCCGTAGATGACGACATAGGAGACCTGCATACTTTGCATCCAACCCAGTTTGGCTTGGTCAGGGGCGGTTCATGCATTTAAATCCTGGTTGACGTTTTAGGGACAGTCACCGAGGCCATTGATGGGGGTCATGCAGTCCATACAGCCTACCTCGACCTGGCAAAGGCCTTCAACACAATACCCCTCGGTATCATTGATAAACCCATCGGCTTGATGTGAACACGCACATCGCAGGATGGGTTGCAAACTGGCTAGGTGACACGACCCACGCGGTCATAGTTGCTGGCAGCATGTCGGACTTACTGCCTGTCACAGGCGGTATCCCACGGGGCTCTGCCCTGGGTCCACTCTTTTTCTACATCTACATTTCCACAGTACAAGCACACACAGGGGTGTTATGGCTGACATTGTTTGTAGATGACTGCGAACCGGGTGCCATAGTGGGACGGACATCTGACACAGATATCCTTCAAAGGGGCCTCCCAGATATGGATATCTGCTGTCAGGGACATGGCCTACAGCTAAATGTCAGGTAATGCATAGTCATACCCGTCGGGAAGAACGAGGTCACCCCTGTCCGGCATATGGGTGGCAGTCCACTGAGCACGGGGGGAATTACCAGGGATCTGGGGACCCAGGTTGTCAGTCACCATTCGTTCGACACACACGTTGCTATCGTGGTTCGGTGGAACTTCTACATTGCCCACCTGATCGTGCAGGGATTCACATCTAGATCAGGGTAGGTCATCGTCTCCTTGTACTCATTACTTGTTACACCTATGATTGAGTACATTGCCCCATTCGGAGGGTATCTGACCTGACACCTACAGCAGCTGGGAAGGCCCCATAGGTTAATCGTCAGACAGATGCAGGGTGTCAGGGATTTGTGTTATGCTGCCCCACTGTAAGGACTCCTGCTCCATTCAGTCACATACCTCTTGTTCAGTGTTGACCTGTGCCTGACATACGAGGCCATGTCGACCCATGTTTGATGACTATGCTTCACCTACTGGATCTACATCCCTCGG
>NC_056739.1:408767709-408792709 GCF_019279795.1 Protopterus annectens
GGTGCGCGGTGCCGTGTGTGGATTTAGGTGTTATGTCAGGTAAGTGAGTGTTTTGTAAGGGTTTTGATTGGAAGTTAGAGTGTGTGTGAGGGATTGGAGAATGTGCGTGTGTGAGTGAGCTTTTGTGTTGTGTTTGTGCAATCTCGGAGTTAGTATATATAAGTAGGGGGGTGAGGGGGGTGCAGGGGGCTTACTCCCCTGCTTATGTGTGTGTGAGTTGTGTATGTGTGTTGATTTTTGTTTATGTTGTGATGTGGGTGTTGTATTGTATGTTTAGTGTAGTGTGTGCGGTGTTTTTGGTTATGTGGTTTCGCGTTTTTTGTTTGTCGGTGTTTTGTGGATTCAGTTTTATAGTCTCGAGATACTGAAATTCGATATTTCAGTATTTCGAGGTTATAAAGTGAATCCATATCTATATATACATATATATATATATATATATATATATATATATATATATATATATATATATGTGTGTGTGTGTGTGTCTGTGTGTGTGTGTTTTTTGTGTGTGTGTGCGTGTGTGTGTTTGTGTTTGTGTGTGTGTGTGTGTGTGTGTGTGTGTGTGTGTATATATATATATATAATATATATGTAAGCATATACACAAACACACACACACACAGACACACACACACACACACACACACACACACACACACACACACACACACACATATATATACATGTATATGACAGATATATGCATGTATGCATACACATGGTTATCCTCTGTATTGTTTGTGAATGTCTATGAAATTTAAGGCGGCAGATAAAAACATAAGAAATAGTTTTATTAAGTGCAGTGAACTAACATTTGCAAATCCATGATTGACTGTTTCCATTGTCAGAATGCATGATTGAAATTATTTGTGATATCTTCATGTGTAATATTATGTGCTTTCCTTTTTAATTTTTCAGGAGGAACTGAAGAAATTAACTTTTTGGACAAAAAAAAAATAATTCAATGTGTGCTTTATTTGCTAGTTAACATTTAAAGGTTATTTATTTTTATTTTATTTATTTTACATTTGTTGACCAGGACAGTCCGACTGGATGCATGTCCATTTTCAGCAGAGGCCCTGGGAGAAAAGTTCCAAGGGTAAGCAGATACAGCATTACATAATGCCAGCATTACATATTACAAATAGACTATTTACAGAGATTACATAAGTAAGCAAGTTAAACAAATTCCGCAGTTTAGAGTTAATCCTGAGCATAAGTCAGGATTAAATTAGATTACACAGTAAGCAGGTTAACAGATTTTTACACATTCTAGAGAGAGTTAGCCAGGCGTGATACATTGACATTGCCAGTTAAGTGATAAATGTGTTTTTTGTCTAGTTTTAAATTGACCTAAGGTGGAAAGTAAGGTAATATCAGCTGGAAGAGAGTTCCAGGATCTACTTACAGAGTTTGCAAAGAGAGAGTCACCGGCTGTGCTATTAATTTTGCTAGCCTGAACTAGTAGTTTGTTAGAGGATCGAAACGGTCTAGGATTGTTATAGGGGGTGATAATATTTTTAAGTGCAGAAGTATTGTCTGGATTATAGAGGATTTTATAAGCCGTAATCAGTTGGTTATACTGGATTAAGCTGGGTAGTTCAAGCCACCCAAGCTGATTTAGATTGATGCAATGATGTGTCCTAAAAGGCAGCCCAGGGGCAAACCTGGCAATGTGGTTGTAGCAAATTGAAAGTTTATTAAGGACAGTCTTGTTTAAATTCGAGAGTAGAGGAGATGATTACAGAAAGGTTGAAAGAAGGTGAGAGCGAGCTATGGCAATTTTAGCTGGAGGGGTGAATTTATGTAAAAAAGACCATTGATTCTATATAATGTTGCATGCTGGATTATTCTGAAACTCATAGAAAATATTTGATGTTTTGATTTTGTTTGTTGATAAAATAAACTGGAAGATACATGTAGAAGCAAAAAATAAAATGCAAAACGTAAGTGCAACTAAAACACCTGTAATTCTATAGGTGATGTGCTAAATTATTTTATAGCTGTAATGCAGCAGTACTCAGTTTTAGTACTGCTTGATTTAATTTTTGATTATTGACAGATGCCTGGTGTCAGAGCCATGGCCTCAAGCTCAGTGCCAAAAAGTGCTCTGTCATCCCCTTTGGGAAAAACTCTGTACCCATGAACTACCACATAGGCAGCAATCTACTTAACACTGAATTTGTGATAAGAGACCTTGGGACCTAGGTGGACAATAGTCTCTCCTTTGATAGTCACATCGCCACAGTAGTCACGAAGTCCTTCTACGTGGCACACCTCATCATAAAAGGGTTCTTATCCAGGAAAAAAGAGGTCATTGTTCCCCTCTACTCGACACTCCTTAGATCCATTATAGAGTACAACGCCCCTTTTGGAATGTACCTCACAAGACATCGGCAGCAGCTGGAAAGGCCACAGAAGTACCTCACAAAGAGGATTAATGGCCTCAAACAAATGCCCTACACCAAACACCTCAAAAAACTCCAGCTTTACTCCGTAGCATATCGCCCACTCCGAGGTGATCTCTGCCTAACATATAAAGTTATGTCAAACCCAGAGCTGTTGGACATGCTACACCTAAAGAAATTCTAATCCCTCCAAGCTACATGCTCTAGGGACCTAAACCTTGTCACCACAATAAACAGGACATGCTAGAGGGATAGAGTCCTGTCCCAAAGACTTCCCATACTCTGGAACAGGCTACCCATCTATGTCAAGCAAAGTTCTTCATTAGCACTCTTCAAGAAAAATCTTGATGAGTGGATAGGAAACACACCCCGGGAATCACTTCTGTCTCTCTGCTCAATAGTGGCATAGGAAATAACTTTCTTGGGTGGCGTAAGCCAGGGAACCTTGTTGGCTAGGCTTATGTAGGCCCTTGGGCCAATAGCCTAGTACCTACCTATGAACCTATGTGTTATGAGAAATGTGATTTTTTTTAATTTAACTACTGATTTATAAAACAACAAGTATTTAACTTATAAACATTATGTATTTTGATATTAGTTGCTATGACTTCATAAAGGAGGCAAACATACAAATATCTCCAACTTTCGCCCAATTGCCCTACTCTCACCTTTATCAAAAATCCTAGAGAAATGTGTCCACCACCAACTCATGCCTTTCTTAATCCATAACCACCTCCTAACACCCACCCAACATGGTTTCCGCCCTGGACACAGCACTATTACTGCCTTACTATCCTTCTTAGAAACAATCAACCAAGCCAGGGATTCTGGGTTACTAGTTTCCACTGTACTGCTAGATCTGTCTAAAGCCTTTGACACCATCTCTCACAAACACCTTCTCTTTCATCTATCAAACCTTCATCTCTCCCCTGATACTCTATCCTGGTTCTCTAGCTACTTATCAGATAGATCCCAAGCTGTCAAATGGAACAACTCTACCTCCTCCTTCTTACCTACACCCACTGGTGTTCCCCAGGCGTCCATCCTTGGACCCATGCTTTTCAACATCTTCATAAATAACCTTCACTCTGCCATCCCAGACACAACAGTCATCCAATACGCAGATGATTCTACCTTAGTCTGCGCCACCAACATTCGAACTACTGACAAAACCCAAATAGCTTTTCCACTACTGAGAACTGGATGCACCAAAATCATCTCTCTCTAAACTCTAATAAATCCAAAATTCTTCTCTTCGCTCCTCCAGGGCTTGCACATTTGATAAAACAGCATTCAAAATCATAAGCCAAACAAAGTCAACCATAGAGGTGGTCCCATCTGCAAAACTCCTTGGCATCACTATAGACGAGCACCTCAAATTTGATAGCCACATACAACAAAACATAAAGAAAACCCACCAAAAGCTAGGTATGCTCTATAAGAACAACTGCTTTCTCTCCAACTCCGCTAGACATTCCTTAGCAACTACCTATCTTCTACCATCTCTACTATATGGAGCCCCTCTCCTTACTAACCTGTCTTCTTCCATCTCCACTAAACTCGAAATCTGCTATAATAAAATCTCTAAATTTGCTACCAAATCTAAAACCTCTTCTCACCATTGTCTTTCCCTACAAACTCTGAACTGGCTAGAACGTCCTTACTACCTAGAGTACCTCGAACTTACCACTGCTCACAAATTAATATTCTACCCTGAAAATGCCCAGCCCTAGCAAACATCCTTCCGCCATACACCCCAAACAGATCTCTTAGATCTGAACACCAAAATTTAATCACCATCCACAAACCCAATCGCCCTGCTGGCCAGCTCCTTCTCTCCTACTCTCTTGGCAGGAAATGGAACTCTCTCCCTTCTTCTCTTAGAACAACATCTAACACTGAAGCCTTCAAAATCCAACTTTTCTCTTACTTATCCTCTAAACATAAGTGCACCTGCTTACATCCTACATAAATCTACATAAATTCCCTTGAACCCTCTACATCCTTTCTCTTTACTCTACCCTAATACTATCTTCTTTTCTTCTCTTTTTCTCTCTCGATCACTGCTTGATCAAACTATATTCTACTCTCAGTTTATGTACTTTCTCTCTCTCTACTCCTCATATGTAAATATTGTAAATAGCATGTAACCTTACACCTTCTTTTCATACAGTCAAACCTGCTACTTAAGGAAACTACTAAATCTATTGTATCTACCTTCCTGAATGATGTTTTTTGAAGTATACTGCGTGTATTTGCTTTTTTACTAACTGTATTCAATGTAATGTTATTCCAAATGTATATATTTTATTACTATCTTTTACACTATGTAACTTAGATTGTATTTGCTTTGCTTTTGGAGCTTTTCTCCCCAGGCCTCCACTGAAAATGGGTACGTTCTGGCCCAGTGGACTTCCCCGGTAATCAAACTGGAAATAAATAAATAAATAAATGACATCTAATAAAGCAGCATGTATGAAGCATGCACAGCATGTACAATATTATTACCACATCCAGAAGCTTTCAAATCAAAAGGTTGTTATTTCCTGGCTTATTAAACTTTTCAAAATAGAAATGATATTTCTTATTTACATGTGCATATGAAAAACTCATAAAACGTATGATGATGACATTTGTGTATTGAAGCAAAAGAATCTATAACAGAGATTTGCCGGTATAACTCAAGATTTCATTAACAATATAGACAAGAAGTACTTTACTGATCAAGCTAGAACAAATCTCAGAATTAACTACTTTTCAGATCTCATACTATTAAACTTGCAAATGTCATTTAGACACCTGTTTCCATATCCAATATATCAGTTCAGCATGATTGCTTAAGTTCCCATTAGTCAAAAGATCAAATATACAAAATATCAGAGCTTTGAAAAGTCCTCAGTCTCTTACACTCAAAACAACAAATGCTACATTTCCACCAAACTTTTCCAACATCTGTTCTATCACAAAAATGCTTGTTCAGTTTCTTGGAAAGTTAAAGTATGGATTAAGCATTATGAATGTGTTTAATCTCCAGAAACTGCATTTAGTTATTAAATTGGCATCTCTTTTAAATATATGACTGATATCACAGAGTCCCTGCTTGACATAATACATTTTAAGTCACACACAATTTTGATAATAATATCACTTGTTTGTTAATCAGGTTGTTCCACTGGACATACATTATCTTTTGAAGGGAGACCTAGGAGCAATGTCTGGTTAAGTAACATGCACAAGCTCACACAGTAGACAGCTGAGGGAATCAAGCCCTATACCACAGGAACTATAATGCTTAGCCTTAATCCTTTGTGCCAATTGCCAGACTATAAATAAATAAAAAAGATGAGCTACTGAGTCAGAATTCAGATGGTATCAAACTCAGAAAAGCAACTACTTTCTGGATTTAAGTATCTTTGCTGTTTTTTTTTTTTGCTTGGAATAGTTTCTCTAGCTTACCCTTAACAAGCTTAAACTGTTTTTTAGCTGTTTGCTGCATTATTTTAAAATCTGCACTTAAAGTTACTTTTTAGTCGAATTTGATTGAAAGTTTGTTTGTTTAATTTAACTGTTGAGGCTGCCCACTAAAGTGTGCTAGCCTGTGTAACTGATTTATCACTGTTTCTGCATTTTCTGTGTGTTTCTATCAAAAAACCCAAAAAAACAAAAAAATAATCCTTGTTTTCCCACCTCTCCTCGACTAGTTTAGACCAGTTTACAGGCATTGCTGTATTCTGGGCTGTGGTGTAGTTCCTGTATTGTCCATTACCTTACTTGGATAGAAGGAAGTTTCTTTGCTCACCAGTGGGAGTGGGGAGCCTTGAGCAGCCTACCCTGTAGGAAGTGACCTCAGCACAAGAGCTGTAGTAATTGGTTGTTTTGGACCATTTCTAGCTCTTTTGTAGTTCCCTGTTTAAAATCCGCCTCTGGGCATTTTTTTCTGGCTATACTACTCAGACAAGCTCCTCGTGGTCCTGCAGAGTGGTCCTAGCTACAGAGAACTCAGAAAAGTAACTACTTTCTGGATTTAAGTATCTTTGCTGTTTTTTTTTGCTTGGAATAGCTTCTCTAGCTTACCCTTAACAAGCTTACACTGTTTTTTTATCTGTTTGCTGCATTATTTTAAAATCTGCACTTAAAGTTACTTTTTAGTCGAATTTGATCAAAAGTTTGTTTGTTTGTTTGTTTGTTTAATTTAACTGTTGAGGCTACCCACTAAAGTGTGCTAGCCTGTGTAACTGATTTATCACTGTTTCTGCATTTTCTGTGTGTTTCTATCAAAAAACCAAAAAAACAAAAAAATAATCCTTGTTTTCCCGCCTCTCCTCGACTAGTTTAGACCAGTTTACAGGCATTGCTGTATTCTGGGCTGTGGTGCAGTTCCTGTGTTGTTCATTACCTTACTTGGATAGAAGGAAGTTTCTTTGCTCACCAGTGGGAGTGGGGAGCCTTGACTAGCCTACCTGTCCCTGTAGGAAGTGACCTCAGTACAAGAGCTGTAGTAATTGGTTGTTTTGGACCATTTCTAGCTCTTTTGTAGTTCCCTGGTTAAAATCCGTGTTTGCGCTGCTTTGAGCAATTATGCGCATAGCGCAGCGCCGGTTTAACCTGTCTGCTCTTCAAATTTTCCCTTAAGGAAGCTCTACTCTTAGTATATTCAGACTACTCACTATATTATAAGCCTAGCACTTGTTCTCAAAACTTCTCTACTAAGTAAGCACTCTCGTACTAAGTAAGCACTACATCCACCTACCACCCCTGTGAATATCCACTTCCCTTAAAGGCACAACACTCCCTTATACTGTTCTAGCATGTTGAGTGGTAGATTGCTGGTGTCCTCTCCAGTTCAACTGGTTAATCTGGGTATCTTGAGACAATGCTACAATTGTCTTATGTACACAGACAACCCTCTCCTCCTCCCAACAAACACAAATACATGTGAGAGATGCAACTATATAGCCAAACTGGAGGCTGATCTCTCTCAACTCAGGGCTGGCATGACCAGACAGGAGAAGATGGTAACCACACACACAACAAACCCAGTCCCACATAGACCTACCACATCTGCAAACCAAACACATAAAAACACAAAGACATACTCGGAGGCTCTAATAAAAAACTTACTAAAACAACAGAGGCTCCCAAAGCAGACATCCAAAAATCCGCCACCTCAAAACAAAACACATGCAGCACATACTTCAATAAATCAGTGTGTCAACCAATCACAGCCCTTAAGGCCAAACACCATGCCTGATACACTAGTAATAGGTGACTCTATAGTCAGACACACTGATGTCCCACTTACCAGGCTGAACAAGGAGAGGGTGACTGTGAGCTGCCTATCAGGAGCTAGGATCCTCCACATAACACACGCACTCAGGTCACTCCAAAGCAAGTACAAATATGACTCCGTCATTGTCCATGCTGGCGTGAATGACCTGAGACGTACCTCCCTGGACCACATGAAAAGAGACATAGAGGAGCTCTCTGATTATGTAGCCCAGGCTGGTATGACCCTGACCCTGAGCAGCATCTTGCCCTCACCAAGAATGATGCCACAATACAAAGACAAGATTATCGGTTTTAATAATTGGCTCAAGTACTGGTGTCATTCTAAGGGGATCCAATGTCTGTCTGCCTGGGATGACATGTTGGACAAGCCACGCTGCTTCGCAAGGGACGGCTTGCACCTGTCACCACTGGGCTTCCGGATATTGGCCAAGGCTCTTGCCACCCCCATAGTGCCTTTTTTAGGCAAGGCTCAAAAGACAAACCCACCTCCTTAGAAAACAAAAATGAAAAAAAACTAAGGGTAATGCTGCTCAATGCCAGAAGTCTAAATCTCAAGATGCACGCACTCGATGCACTCCTCAGTATGGAGAGCATCAACGTCTGTGCAGTAACTGAAACCTGGTTCAAGGCTCCTGAGAGCACCCCAGCGCTACCAGGCTATACCTCGTATCATGCTTTTCGGCCCCAAAACCCGGGCCGAACCACAATGTTACAGACCACCCTCCCAATCTCAAGAACTCCACTCAGCTTTCCTGAAGACATTGGAGGATATGAATGTATCACAAAATAGCATCATACTGGGAGACTTCAACTACCCAAACATAGATTGGGTACATTATTCTAGCCCTAACACCCTAGCCCAAAGGTTCCTGGAATTCATAAATTCAAATGCTCTGGAACAATTAGTCACCTCTCCCACTAGGGGAGATAATATACTAGACCTGATCATCACAAACATGGGGACAAAATGCTCCACACCGGAGGTATACCCCTCACTAGTGAAATCTGACCACAAACTAATCACCCTGGATATACATATCCCACCTCCACCCCCAGCACAAAAGACCACAGTGAAAAACTTCTCAAAAGCAGACTTCACTCTTCTTAAGACTGAGATGGTATCCTTTAAGCCCACTGGGTCAGTGGATACCACATCCCACAATGCCGAATCCTTCACAAATGCTTTCTATGGACATCTCCAAGAATGCATGGATCATGCAATCCCAAATAAATCCAAGTTCCTCTCCACCAAAGGCAAGTGTCCTGTCTGGTGGACCTCATCCATTAACAAATTGTATAACAAAAAAAGGAAGCTACTGCATGACAGAGCAAAATCCCATAAAGGGAAGACATCTCTGATCAACATTAGCAGAAAACTACATTCTCTCATAAAAACATCCAAGGCCAACTTTGAGAGAAAGATCGCTAAGGACACTAAAGATAACCACAAAGCCTTCTTCAGCTATGTTAGAAACCTGGGCAGAAACCCTCAGATATGCTCAGAGTTAGTTCACAACAACAAAAAATACACTGAACCCACAGATATTGCCAACATTCTGGCTGACAGGTTCAGTGCAAATTTCTCCCCTCCCTCACCCCCAAAAGAAGAAATACTTATCCCAGCTGAATGTAATCTCCCTGTCATCTCAGATGTCCAAGTGAGAACCACCCTCAACAAAGCTAAAAACACAGCATCAATGGGACCTGATGGTATCCCGGGTTGCATGCTACGTGAACTCCAAGAGGAGCTAAACCCGCACATAAAAATGCTATTTAACCTTAGCCTTACTACAGGATATGTACCTGAACACTGGCATACAGCAACGGTGGTCCCACTCCACAAAGGGGGTACCTCTACAGACCCTGGGAATTACCGCCCCATAAGCTTAACCAGCCTGGTCTGCAAAGCTATGGAAAGAATCATTATGGAACTCATAAACAGAGACATAGGGGACCTACAGACACTTGACCCCACCCAGTTTAGCTTTGTAAATGGCAGATCCTGCCTTTTGAACCTGGTTGACTTTTTCAAAACAGTCACTAGAGCCATTGATGAGGGCAAAGCAGTCCATACAGCCTACCTGGACTTGGCTAAGGCCTTCGACACAATACCCCACTCAGGCATCATAGATAAGCTCACCAGCTTAAACATAAACCCTTATATCACTAGATGGATTGCAAACTGGCTAAAGGACAGAACCCATAAATCAAAATCACTGGAGCAATGTCAGACTCAAAGCCAGTCACAAGTGGTGTCCCACAGGGGTCTGTCCTGGGACCCCTCTTGTTCGGCATTTATTTCTCAGATGTTAAAGCAAACATGGGAGGGTTGTGGCTGACAAAGTTTGCAGATGACTGCAAACTAGGTGCCATAGTCGATACACCAGTGGACACATACATCCTACAAAAAGGCCTCACAGAAACAGACAACTGGTGCCGGAGTCACGGCCTTAAACTAAATGCCAAAAAATGTATAGTCATCCCCTTTGGGAAAAACAAAGTACCCACAAATTATCAAATAGACAGCAACCCACTGAGTATGGAAAAAGTAATCAGAGACCTAGGGACCCAAGTCGACAGCGACCTCTCATTTGATACCCACATTGCCAAAGTGGTTAGAAAAACATTCTACCTTGCACACCTCATCATGAAGGGATTCACATCCAGATCCAAGGATGTCATTGTACCCCTATACTTCTCCCTCATCAGACCCATGATTGAGTCCAATGCCCTATTTGGTATGTACCTCACCCGGCATTTGCAACAGCTGGAGAGACCACAAAAGTACCTCACCAAAAGGATCAAGGGTCTCCAACATATGTCTTATTCTGCCAGACTAAAGAAACTCCAGCTCTATTCAGTAGCATACCACCTGCTCAGAGATGATCTCTGCCTGATGTACAACGCCATGTCCAATCAGGATCTGATGGACATGCTCCAACTCAAAAAATCCAAATCCATCAGGACCACAAGAGCTAAAGACTTAAACCTCGGCACAAGTATGAATAGGACATGCTGGAGGGATAGATTCATAACCCAGAGGCTTCCCATGCTTTGGAACAAGATCCCAGTTCATGTTAGGCAGAGCCCCTCACTGACTCTCTTCAAGAGAAATCTTGATGAGTGGATGGGAGATCGTAAGTTTACCCCAGGGGTCACATCTGTGTCACTGCTAGACAGGGGCATAGTAAACTAATTCTATTATATAAGGGGGCCTTCGTTGTGTCACTACTAGACAGAGGCACCGTATTCTAAATCTATTCTGTGCATTTTTGTGCATTTTTGTACCATTTCATGGGGTGGCGAAAGCCACATCACTATGGCTAGGCTTACAAATGCCCTAGGGCAGATAGCCTAGTACTAAAGTATGAAACTATGAAACTATGAAATAGCTCAGCCTTGTCCTCATAGTCTCAGAAAAAGGCCCTAAAAGCAATATAAGACAGCAAGTGGTGACAAATAGAAATAACAATGTGGTGGAAGGGATCATAAGACTTATAGAGATGGCAGAGACAATCCAGCCACAAGGAACATTTGAACATGTGCTGTGGCTGCCACTACTGTTATGGTCAATATGCTACATCTGAAAGAGGAATTTTGACAACAAAGTGTGGATAGTTGATGGAATGAGAAAATGCATTTTCCAGCACTTTCTCCCTGTAGGTAAAACACACTGAACTTCAAACACCCGAAAAGGTTTTGAATCTAAGCATAAATAGGTCCAAGAACTTGTTAACAGTGTGGTTACAGAAAAAGAGAGTTGCAAGATTAAGTTAATGTACTGAAAACCAAAGAACTTACCCAATAAGGCAAATTAAAGGACGGCTATCCTGCTAGAGGGACATGAAGGCCTTAAAGCTAGGAGTTCTTTTGAACTGAGTAAATTTCTACCCAACTTGAACAGCATGACACAGTGCAGAGAGGAGAAGGAATGTACTCTGCTAAAATAGAAAGACCAGCATCAGTAGAGTATAGTCCCCTCAGCCAAAGAATGATAGACTGGAGCATATAAAGAGGCCATGGCATTGGTGGTCACACTTTTATTCTGGATATGTTTTTAGGGAACATTTCACATGATCTGGTTTGGGGGGGCATATTACTCAAGATAGTAGTTTATGTAATCAGGGATGTTCTAAAGTAGATGAAGATGACAGACAGTAGATGTAGGCATAATGTTTTGCTAAAAATGTTGTAGTGTCATCAAAGATGCAGTACAGTAGAAGTCCTTGATGCAAAGTGATGACATCTGCAGTGAAATCATATCTGGGAAAGAACAGGATAGCAGTCAATAGTCTGGACCAATCAGAATAGAGGCCACTGACTACAGACTGAAAGAAGAAAAGACATAGGGAGAGAGAGAGAGAGAGAGAAAGAGGAAAAAGGTGGCTGAGGCCTACAGATGCTGGGGATTTGTGTAGCAGAGAATGTGTTGAGGGTGAGAGGGAGTACCATGAACGGGGGAAAGATTATGGTACACGTTTCCACTGTGCATGAGAAGTGACATAAAGAAAAGAATCTCCAGCTGATGTAGAAGAAATTACTTAACTGAGTGGAAATTCCCATAGGGCAAAGTGGAGAAATAAGATAGAGCAGAGGAGACAATGAAGAAAGACTGAGTAGACAACATATATGTGTGTGCAGGCAAGTGGAAGAAACAGGAGGTTCTATAGATACTCGAGCTTCAACTTTGCAAGAAAGTGGACTTTATTCCTATAAAATGATTTTTTTTCCAACCCCTGTTTTTTTTAGGAGTTAAAGTGATTATTACATGTGGTGACACATTGGGTAGAAGGGTGGTTGAAGGATAATAGAAGCCACTTCCAAAGGAGGAAATGTTGGAGGATACTTATAACAGGAACAGAACATAGCTGAAAGGCTATGTAATGTACATGGATGTGTAGAGCTTTAAACACCTTGTTGTATATTATGTAGTGTCTAATTTCACATATCCCTGCAACTCACTATGCAGGGGGAGGTTTCAGCCAGGAATACTATCCAGGCTGTTATGTATTTTATGGAGATAAAGAAGCATAGGTTGAATTTTTAGGCTGCCTTTTCTTAAGATGCCTTTAGGACAATAATGTATGCTAAAGGACCTCTGGTTTAATTCCCCATTTGGCTTAAAAGCCCATTTATTTAAAAGGAAACATAATGCAACTGGTTAAATAGCTGGTGACTAGGTTTCAAATGATTATTTGAAATAGTTCTTTGTGGGAAATAGACAGCTTGAATCTAGTTATGATGAGTGCTGTTACTGAAAAGGGGAATGAAGGGAAGAGAAACAAGCTACCAAAGTTAGTTAATGGGAGTGAAGTTGATAATTTGAATTAAGTCACGATAGAAATGGCGATAAGAGAATAGGTATGGCGTGGGAAGGTGCCACAGGTGGTGGCTAGGAATGTACTGGATTTATTTACAGTATCTTAAACTCTACAGTTTAGGTAATACAATGTTAGAGTGTAAAGGGAAGGTGATTCTGGGTGTTAAGGCATCTTTGGAAATACTGTGGCAATGGGAGAAGCAATGCATAGTTCATACGTCAACACATTTACCAGCATATGCTTGCTATAGCTATCTACTCATCCTGAGCTACCAAATTGTGCACTGCTAATATAAATGCAGTCTGGGATGGAAAACAGACACTAATGTATGAAAGTTGTTTGAAAGTGTTGCAAAATGAGACTGAAAATCCTGAGGTCAGCAAGACAACTTGGATCCAAGATAGCAGTGAAATGTCAATAACAAAATAAGCATTTAATAGTAATGGAGGTGAATTTTTATTTTGGAATTAGTTCGTATCAATATTTCTTAATGCCTATTTTGGGAAGCTGATGATATAATGTCATTGCGTTCATTGTTTGTTATTCAGTTATAAGAGCTTATTTTGACTTTGACATATTTTATTAGCTAAATAAATATATATGGTGGCTAAGATATGGACATCTTGTTTATTCTACTGACACAGGAACAGTTGCTAGTATATTCAGACAAGATAAAAAGGAGCCTGAAGAACTGATAAAAGGGGAAAGGGAGGGACAGACCTGGCCAGTCTGGGTAAAGGTGGAATGGAGATCATGCAAGCATTGGTCAAGGCAGCATAGCTGAATGAAGTAAAATAAGGTGGGGTGCCATGCTGGATAGGAGAGAAGGAGGAGTGGGGAGACCATTAACTAAATACATTTAGTACTCTACCACCTTTGTTCCCTGCATTTATCCTGTTTCCCAATGAGAACATAAATCTTAAAAGTATCTCTTATCTCTATGATGTCCCCTTTCATAACGATCCCTGCACTGCAGGTATCTCAGAATTACTCTATGCACCAACATACATTTGCACTTGTGTGCCACGTAGATACTACTTTTCCCTATTTAATGTAATAGTAGAAAACATCACCAGCACAAACAGATTTCTTCACATTTATAAACAACTTTGGTTCACTAGCTTTTCAGTACTTGGCATATTCATTTCCACCAGTGAATCATTATAGTTTCATATGATTTTACCTTTAGCAATCCTATTTCATCATGCACATTGAGTCCCTTTTATACCAAGTGACACATACATTCATAAATTTGTAACAAAAAGGATCAAGGAGTCCAGGTAACTGGGTAATGCCGCAGCAAACTCATTGACAATGTAGATCCATGCTGTAGAAATAAAGATGATTCAAATACCACAGCAATAATGGATGATTTATTGTAAAAACACACAAGCACAACACGAATTAACCCGGGTTTCGTCCAATATGACGAACTTCTTCAGAATACACATTATAGTTGATGCCTTACTTTAAATACACAAGTCACACCCTAATTAAGTAATTAAAATTTCAATTAAACTGTTAAATAAATTTTATACTACTATTGTGTTAAAGTAAAATATCACATCAAATATATATATGCATAAAATAAAAAATAAATGAAAAAATACATATGTATGTGTATATGTATAGGATTTGTATAATGATACTACCCATATCCATTCTTACATTATATTAAAAAAAACTAAATATATAAGTATTTTAAGTAAAAACATGATATTGTCCCATTAACCAGTTTTATATATCATGTGTATCATTAATAAACATCATGACTATTAGTTAATCCAAATACTATGTAATCTTACAAAAAAAAAAAATAAATAAATAAATAATAATAATAATAATAATAATAATAATAATAATAATATAGAAGTCCAATAGTATAAATGAATATGTCATATATTTGATATATTTCATTGATATCAGTGCAATATATTTCAATGAATATTAAATATTAACAAATTGTTCCATATTAAAATAATGAAATATGTATATGTATATGTGTAAATATTTATGAAATGTTATGATAACTCTAGCTGCTTATTTATTTAAATCACACATGTCTTTATACATACATAATTATTTATTAAAATCTTGATACTATGTCATGATCTACCCTTGATGTAATTGTTTCTTAATATGGGTTTTATACTACAATATTCATTCAAACCAGGCCAGTTGTATGCATTCAACAATATCTGCCACTTTAATTCATTTACATCTAGATCATATTTTGTGTTTTTGCCATTCATAAATGTTTGTCATATTCTCTTCCCTTTTCACTTGGATAATACTCATTCATGAAAGGTAAAACCATTGGTGGCTGGTGACTTCAACAAGGGGGGACCTGCAGGAAGCAACTGACTGGGTGGGGCCAGATGCAATGGGGCAGGGTTCTATTACAGTAGTTCAGTAACCATTGCCTGTGATCAAACAACAAATGGGGTTATTCACTTTCATTCACAGACTGCCTCATTCTGTGACTACTCATTGCAGCCACTTTACTGTCTATATACAGCTTAGATGTCTCGTCACAATCACTAAGGCCAGCATTAGGAATAATGAAGCCTTAGACAAAGGAGTACATGGACCACCCACTGTTACTGACTAGTCTCCCCTGCACTTCTCCACCTCTCCTGTTTTCCCCACATCCTGGCACCACTCCGTCCATATAAATTACTTCTTTCTTGCATTTTTATACTATGTCTTACTTTTTAGATCCCATCATGCTTGTAACACACTGTACCTGGCCAAGACTATAGTGCAATTTAATTCTGGAGGAAGTAACAATTAAACCAAGGATCTGGGGGCCACATATTACTATTACAATTGAAAAAAACACTAGTCCAAACTGTCTTTTTGCTATGTTTGAAAAAAACTGAAGATGTATTACTCATATATCTGCACTGCCTACAGTTGTTACATGCATGACTATCCTTCTGCAATGGATTCGTAGTGATGTTATTAACACTTGATCCTTCTTCCAACAAACTCTTTATATTAATCACATTATTAGAGGTGAAAGACGGACAAGGGCCAATGACCTTGGTCAAATCTGAATTTCCTAAAATGATTTTCCAATTGTCTGATATAATATGATAGTTTACGTGGCACAGTGCCTTTCTTGTTCATGCTATTATGTCAGAAAAACTATTAGATGCCTAAAATGACGTATATATGAGCATCAGTTAGCAATAAGGAAGGGAGATGATAAAAATGCTTTAGCTAGGCATGCTAGGGTGTGTAAACATTTCAAGAAGTTTGTTTTTTCGGTACTGGACAGTGTGAGTTCTGAAATGTTTTCAGGTGATTATAAGGCCAAACTAGAATGTAAAGAAAGTATATGGCAGATAAGTTTGGGCACTGATAGTGCACCAGGTCTTAACAATGTTATTAATTTAAAATGTTTTTTACAATGCATGTAAAGTATTAATTATTATACTTATATATACATTTTGATGTCTTTTTAGTATATAAATGTGTTTCACACAGTGTATATTGATTTTTAAAAAAAACTGCATTTTTAATTTTAATGCTGAATTGTTAATTAATCATGCGATTTTGTTGATTAAGTATTTAAGTATGATGAAAGGGTAGATGGATGTTTTCTGAGGAAGTTCACGGTTATTAAATGTGAATGAAAGCTAAAACAAGTATCCGTGCTTTCCTGAGGCATGGTGTTGTTCCAACTTTTGTTTTTTGCTTTTTACAAAGTGTCTCGCTATGTTAAACCCATTTAACATAGCGAGACAGCTTTACAAAAAGCAATGGAGAAAGGAAGATCTCCTTTACTTTTTTTTAAAGCTGTCTCGCTATGTTAAACTCCTTTAACATAGCGAGACAGTTTCTAAAAGGCAAAGGAGATCTTGCGTTCTCCGTTGCTGTAAAAAAAAAAAAAGACATATTAATGGAAAAAGTCTGGGCGACCGGACCTTTTTCCATTAGTATAAGTCTTTGATTTACAACATGCACGCTGACCAATCAGCGTGCATGTTTTGGAATATTAATGGGGGGTCATTGTATAATTGGGCTTTTCCTCTGCTATACACTTGGGTACTGAATGGCAAGTATGCAGTATCAGTACCTGGAAAAGCCAAACAGTGGAGATCTCACTGACAGAAAATTAGCAATTGAAGCAACCCAGTTGCTGAAATGATACTCGGCCTGACATGGCGAGCCAGCAAAGGTGATCCATAGGTTCTGGTTAAGCCAAAACTTGATGGAGGGATCAGAGTTTTTTTCTTTTAACTGGATAGGAAGACTGGTAAAACACTTATTTTTCCACAATGGGTAACTGGCATATGTGAATCAAACATACATAATATTATGTGAATTCTGTACAATTACTATGGAGAGAGAGGGATTTTTTTACATTATAGTGCATATACCAGAAAGTAAAGCGTATGCCACATAATATTGTAGAGAGTAAATCTACATAAAGGAGTGTACAGCAAAAATAAAATTGATCCATAAATGCTAGATGAAAGGCTAAAAAATGCATGTTATATAAAGAATTTTAAGCTGAACAAGCATCAACACTCAGCAGAAATACAAATGCAATTCAAAAGCTGGTACTGCATCTTTTATAGTTATATGAGGTAGTAGGTGTTGTCAGGACTTAAAAAAAATGAACTCACTGTCCCTAACACTGGTACTGACTGTCCCTAACACTGGTACTGATGGCACTCAAAGCAAAACAATGAAGGGTCATTGTTTTCTAACGAAAGGCTAGACAAAAGCGACTATTATGAACTTCACAGATAAGTGAATTTCCTGAGACAATTTAAATAATGACCGATTCACAAGTAATGAATCCAAAGGGGTTCTCTTTAAAAATATATCTTGGTGACAGCAAAATAAGAGTATGGGACTGACCTTATCAGTGACATCAGTTTACAACTTCAATGGAATTTGAAGGTTAAAGAATTCAGAAGTAATGTTGCTCAAGCTACAACTAGCTACAAGTATTTATTATGAAAGGCTCAATTTTGCCAGAGACAAGATGATATGTTTTATAACTAGGAACTCCAAATCCAACAATTTTATTTTATTTTTTTTTAATTGGAGCTGTCCCTTGGATAAAGCATCAACAATGAACTTGAGAACATGCAATATATTCTTATCTGCAGTTCCATCCACCTGAAAATGTACTTCAAACCCATAGCATTTCTATTGTAAAAAATAAACTGATCTTTAAATTGAGAAAATGCTAAAATGTAACTACAAATGATACAACAATAGTTATTGGTGTGTATTACAGGAATTGTTACATGCTGGGTGGGTTACAATGCATTCAGAACAGAAAGTTACTATTTTTTGAAAGGAGTTTCAACCCACGAGCTTCTGAACTCCAAGTGTAGTGCTAATATATGTGTACTATGGCTCCAGAGTGTACATAAACAGGATAATTTCAGAGCATGGAAACTCTTCTCATGACTGACTAGCAAAACATGTTATTATTTTAAGTATAATTTAGAAAATATTTGCATTATTTATTGGAAAACATTCTGGATTTCTCCTAGTTAACAGCGAAGCTGACAAAGACAACCATCATCAACATAACAGTCTGTAATACTGACAAACCAGCTATGAACAGCTGTATATTCAAAAGGCCCGACTCTCAAATTTAGTAGTTAGAGTAAAGGGCATGGTAACGGGCAACAGTTATTCCAGGGTGTTCACTCTTGCCCACATTGCATGACTATAGAGTTAGTATAACTAAGTAAAAGGAATAATGGTGCTGCATTTTAGACCACTTGCATTTATATTTTAAAGTATTTGGTCTCATTCCTGGCAGATTTTGATAACTAAATTTAATATATTTAGTTTATATCCTTTCTCATGTTGCAGAAAATGGAAGTGCTTGAGCATGTCTGAGTTCTGTTTTACTTTATTAAAATGCCATTAAAACCATAAAGAATATGTAGTCATAAAGATGAAGATGGATTTGTAAGATGACAGTAAAACTTGCCCCCTCATGTTCTTAATTACAATAATCACTGCTGCATCCTTCAAAGGCATATAACTACTTTAGCTTTTAATATGTTATTCATTAAGTCATACAAGTCCTGGAAGAGCCAGCTCCTTTTTTTTAACCTTGTATCCAGGAGTAGCCCATTTAACTCATTAAACTTGGTTTTGCCATGTCTCTTTAACAGCAGCATGTATGCTATCTATCTATCTATCTATATATATATATATATATATATATATATATATATCTATATACATATATATATATATATATATATATACACACACACACACACACACACACACACACACACACACACACACACTATATATATATATATATATATATATATATACACACACACACACACACACACACACACACACACACACACACACACACACACACACATAGACGTATGTGCACACATATATTACCCTGCAAAGCCAGATTAATAACTAAACAATAGCATTTTTGTTTACAGGGACCCTTAGTACCCAGCATTAATAGTTACTTTTTTGTCCATGCAAATCTCAGTGGTCCGAATGTAATAACATTAAAATAAATAAAACAGAATAAAATAAAATAATGGCTACTCTGTATTGCAAACTCCATTTTACACAAACACACAGTTGAAGCAACCCCCTCTAACTGTATCCAATATTTTAAAAGGCAGTGGTGAGCACAAGCATAAAGTGAAACTTATTGCACAAAAGTAGCATTTTGCAAGATAAACTACATTTCAGTCTTTGAAAAGGACTGTGCTTCATCTTATTTCAAAAATAAACAAAGAAAATAAAAGTTTAATTATAATATGCTATATAACAACTATATGACAGAAAATGCTTTTTGCAGAGCATCTGCCATTTTACATCTGCCTCATCCATGCAGGAAACAACTGCCAAAATAGAGGTGCAATGCCAAAAGACAGAAGATACTAGCACCATTTCATCCTGTTTGAATTGAACTGTCCTCTTCACAAAAGACTCTTCTTATTACACTTAAGGATTTTTCTACATTGTCACAACAGCTGCAGGACCTTTTCTTTCTATGAGAATTTTTTTATCTGAACCTCCCTGCCCATTATGCCTGCAATTAATCAAATCCTTTCTCTCTCCATTTATCTTGAGTTCACATAGCAGCTGAGCAAAAGGGCTGTCATTACACATCTGTAAATAGAGTTTGGTCCCCTACCTTCTCCCTCAACCTCTTACAATTTGTGATTATGCCAAGCCCATCTTCATATTGACTTCTTGAGGGCTTGCTTTCACCTTCCTCCAGAATGAGGTTGTCCACATTTTCTGTAGGCCCTAATTGTCACCAGGATGCTAAAGTACTAACCAATCTCATTCCACTAAATACAATATTGTGAAAGGGGTGGAGATATCTTCTGTGAAGTTATCCCATTCCAGTGTCAGCCACAGATGCACAGGACTTCCTATAGTGCTGCATTAGTTGCTATAGTCTTTTCCACATATGGGCATACAGACCAGCTACAATATGTATATTACTTGCTGGACATGCAGCTATAACACTTGTACACCTTGACATGACACCAAGTAGCTGTGACATGTCTGTCTATCGGAAGGTTCAGCTCGCATCCTTCCTCCAAGGATAGATTAAAAGGCAGTATCCTTTTACTCCTAATCTCCATTGCGCTCTCAGTCAGTACCAGACTGTTAATTCAGCATGAGTTTGTTTGGGTTATAGTCAAGGGATTGTTCTTCTGGACCATGCAGCCAGTTTTCTGAAAGAAGATAACAAAGTTTACCTAGTATAATTGAAAGAAACAGAAGAGTGCAGAAATAGCAATCTTTTTTTTTTCATTTATTAAACTGTTAGCTTGTAAGCCTGTCCAGTGTGTATGGTGCAATAAGATAAACTTTACACAGTAAGGATCTTCCAGCTTTTCTGCTATACCCACAAGTCCAGCATGTTAACTTTGGATTCTGTATTTAGCATCAGTAATCACCCTTCCAAAAGATCCAGTTTCATCTTCACTGCTGCTGCTACCCAGTATCCAGTATTGTCCATCTCACTTGTAATAAGTCCAAAGAATTTGAGTATTCCTGAAGATGTGGACTACTTTTTTGTGTCTAGCTTCTGTAAAAGACACGCATTCCATTAGCTTTTGGACTCGTTTTGATCAACTTCCCAAACACAGTCAAGACTAACTTGATTTACTGGATCCACTGTTCCTTTGTGTAGTGAGGTATCCTCCACACTGTGCAGATGATAGAACTACTGAAGGAACAATAAACATGTGTACACCTAAGTCAGCATTCTTTATTGATGCTTTATTTCTTTTCTTAAGTTTGTCCCATAAGTTTCAGTTATACATCAAGGCACCAAGGAAGATATGCCTATGAAATGGGATACTTAATAATTAAAATCAAATTACTGAATACAGAACATTTGTGGTGTCTGATGCTAACACCAAGAGACCATAACTGGAAGAATGAAGTCAATGACAGTTTTAAGCATCCTGTTCCAAAAGTTATATATAAGTAACTCTCATGCAGACTGCAGCCCATATGAGGAGATTTATGAAGTCAGGTGTAAAAGTGTAAGTGCCCAATTTTATTTAGGCAAAAGAAAATTTAAAGCAGAATGTAAGTAATATTGTCTGCAGGTTATATCCAATTCCATTATTTAAACATGTAAATGAATACAGCAGTGCTAGCAGATTTAAGTTCTGAGACTTGGAATACGTATGTAATAGGTTCATAGGTTCATAGGTAAGTACTAGGCTATCTGCCCGAGGGCATATATAAGCCTAGCCAGAATGTGTTGGCTTTCGTCACCCCCTTAGATTAGTTCCTTGTGCCTCTGTCCAGCAGAGCCACTGCAGTGATCCCCGGGATAAATTTTCTGTTTCTCATCCACTCATCAAGGTTTATCTTGAAGAGTGTTAGTGAGTGGCTCTGCCTAATGTAGATTGGAATCCTGTTCCAAAGCAATGGGAGTCTCTGGGACAGGAATCTATCCCTCCAGCGCGTCCTATTTATCATTGTGGTGAGGTTTAGATCCCTAGAGTGTGTGGCTTTTGGGGATTTGTTTTTTTTTAGGTGAAGCATGTCCATTGATTCTGGGTTGGACATAGCCTTGTATGTCAGGCAGAGATCACCTCTGAGTAAGCAGTATGCAACCGAGTACAGCTGGAGTTTCTTCAGTCGGCTTGCATAGGGCATATGTTTGAGGCCAGTAATCCTCTTGGTGAGGTACTTCTGTGGTCTTTTCAGCTGCTGCAGGTGACTTGTAAGGTACATCCCAAATGGGGCATTGTACTCTATGATGGGTCTGATGAGTGATGAGTAGAGGGGCACAATAACCTCATTTGTTCTAGATGTGAACCCTTTTGTGATTAGGTGGGCCACATAGAAGGATTTTCTAACTGCCTTGGCAATATGATTATAAAGGAGAGATTAACATCTACTTGGGTCCCCAGATCCCTTATTACATTTTCTGTATTTAGGGGACTAGCACGTATGTGGTAGTTCGCGGGTACTTTGTTTTTTCCAAAGGGGATGACTATGCACTTTTTGGCATTTAGCTTGAGGCCATGATTTTGACACCAAGTATCCATCTCAGTGAGACCCTTCTGGAGAATATCTGTTATCAGCTGGAGAGTCAGTCATGGCCCCTAGTATGCAGCTGTCTGCGAACTTGGTCAGCCATAGTCCTCCTGTGTTTGCCTATACCTCTGAGACGTATATACCGAACAGGAGGGGTCCCAGGACTGAGCCCTGGGGGATGCCACTTGTAACTGGTTTAGAGTCAGACCTAGAGCCTGCAGCTCTCACCATGTGGGTTCTATCCGTGAGCCAATTGGCAACCCATCTCGTGATGCAGGGGTTTATGTTCAGGCTGGTGAGCTTGACTATAACACCAGAATGGGGAAAGGTGTTAAAAGCTTTTGCGAGGTCTAGGTAGGCTGTGTGGACCTCCTTTCCCTCATCTATAGTCTTGGTAACTGTCTCAAAGAAGTCCACCAGGTTTAGGAGGCATGATCTGCCCTTAACAAAGCCAAACTGGGTAGGGTCCAATGTTTGAAGGTTCCCAATGTCTCTCAATGAATTCCATGATGATGCGCTCCATAGCCTTGCAAACCAGACTAGTCAGGCTTATAGGGCATTGTGGCTCCACCTTTGTGGAGCGGGATAACTGTTGCTGTATGTCACGCTATGGGTACGTAGCCTGTAGAGAAGCTGAGTTTGAACAGTGTGTTTAGGTGAGGAGTTAGTTCATTTTGGAGCTTATGTAAGACACAGCCTGGGACACTGTCTGGTCCTATTAAAGCTGTATTTTTGGCTTTGGATAGGGCTGTTTTAACCTGTCTGTCAGTGATTGCTGGGGCACTACATTCTTCTGGTATGGTTATGGGCCCTTTAGGGGGTGAGAGGGGGTGAAGTTTGCACTAAACCTGTCTGCCAGAATGTTGGCAATATCAGTCGGTTCAGTGTATTTTGTGTCATTCTGCACTAACTCAGAGCAGATCTGAGAGTCTCCACTTAGGTTCTTGACATAGCTAAAGAACGCTTTGTGGTTATCTTTGGAGTCCTTGGCAATTTTTCTTTCGAAACTAGCCTTGGATGATTTTATGAGGGATTGTAGTTTCTTGCTGATACTGATCAGGGATGTCTTTCCTTTTTGGGATTTTACTCTTTTCTGTACTAGTTTCCTCCTTCTATTGTATAGCTTGTTTATGGCAGGGGTCCACCAGATTGGTTTCCTTTTTTTGGAGGAGTGAGTCTTAGTTTTGCTTGGGATAGCACGATCCATGTATTCTTGCAGGTGCTCATAGAGTGCCTTTGTAAGAGTATAAGAGGGGCTGAATATCACACTGACGCAGAATACAAGGAATACAGGTGGCACTTACAACTACGTGCTGATAAACCCCTGACCACAGATGGGTCATGCTTTACCTCTGTTTGAAACTAAAATCCTTAAGCCATTAATAGATAGTTATTATTGTTTAATTGATTTATTAGTTCTATAGTTACTTGATGGTGTAGCCTATCAATGAATTCTGAAGAAGTGTTGTTGGTACAAAAGATTAACTGTGCGTGTTATGGTACAGTCTGCCTCATTTTATTTATTTAGATTTTAAGTCTGTATAATATTTTTAAGTAAGCTTCTTTTGTGGCTACAATGTTAATATGTGATAAACAGATCACTGATTATTGTTAAATGAATTAGACCTTATTTATGTTATATCTGGGACTACTTAAACACAGGTGAGGAAGGTCCCTTCTTAAACTTTGAAGCTGCACAGTCCTAAAGTTAGTATATTTAGATTATGGGGGTATGGGTGTACAGGAGGGCTTGGCAAACATTAAAACCACTTCCTTAATTGCTTTTGTGTACTTGACACTAATGTTTTCAATTCAACAAAACCATGGGAGATGACTAAAATTCAGTTAATGTCTACCTATGGCTTCATTTTTATTTTTAGTGTTTAATGGTTTTTATTGCAATGTTGTACAATTTTTGATAGCTGAATACTTTTCATGTGCCCATTTTAAATAATGAAGGATATATGTATATATTTCATATTTTATATATATATATATATATATATATATATATATATATATATATATGTGTGTGTGTGTGTACACACAAACACACACACACACAGGTATGGTTTGAAAGAATGAACACTTATTTATCTTGGTGTAAAAGAATGAATATTCTTTTAAATGAAGTTTTTGCTGGCAGCAGTTTGTATGGGACTGCATTGCAAGGTTTACTATCACATTGGTGAATGGCAGTCGGTCGGGTGTTGGATTGTCGAAGTGCAGTTTGCAAGTAGGCAGTTTTGCGAACCAACATACATCGACTACACAACACTGAATGGCTAGTGTAGATTGAGTATCTGACTTCAGGATTTTGAGTGGAGATAGCAGTTCAGTGAAGAACAGGGAATTAACTCATTTCCTCACTGTAGTGCAATCTCAGAGTTGTTATATATAATTTGCAGGGGGGTGTAGGGGTGCAGCCCC
>NC_056739.1:408795209-408820209 GCF_019279795.1 Protopterus annectens
ATTTTCTGTTAAGTATTAAAAATAGGATTACCATAGAAACGACCCCAACCCCTTTATGATTCCATTCCTTTGTGGCCGTAGTCACAGCATATTATTACTGCAGCATCTGTCAGTTCGCATGATGGGTAATCTTCAAAGCTGGTCATTAAAGACTATATCTGATTAAATGTATAAACAGCATTATCACTTAGTTTGATTAATCCATACAGGACACTAATCTTATTTTCATTTTAAATTAATAACATAATTGTGACATTAGTGTGTCAGAACCTTTTAACATCTCCCAAGTACAATGTAATGTGTTATATCAAAGATGTTTACTTCTAATCAAGAGGTTCTCATTAATATTGCATTGCCTTTATGGAATACTTTATTCTCTTTTTTCTTCCATGTCATTTCTCATCTCATTATTGTCTGTCATTTGTGCATGTCATCATGTCTTCTGGTAGTGTCATTATGTAGTTATGAATTAATCATTGTTGTGGTAACCTGTCAGGCTAACTATTTTTAGCTATGAGCTAAAATATACAATGAATATGCAACTTTTAGAAAAAATGCAGAAGTTATTATTTGAACTAGCAGTTATGTAGGAAATTAAATTAGACAAAGCAGACTCAACATAGCAACAGGGATTCCAAATGCATATAACACATGCCAGAAAAGCAAGAAATTTTGATAAGATTTGTTATTATAACAAGATTAAAGAAATAAGACAGAAGAATCTAAAAAAAAACAGAGACAAGTTTAAACAGGAAGGATCAATGAGCTATTATTTACACATAGCTGAGCTGTTGCATTCAGGGAGTAATTCAACACAAGATATAAAGCTGTTAACAGAACTGCAGAACTGTAGGCCTTCATGGTATAAGGGGATATTATCCAGCTATCTGAATCAGAGACAGAAAGCCTTAGCACAAAAAAAGTTCAAATTGAAACATTGATGGGTATATTTGGTGTGCAATTATATCTTTGAAAGCATGACAATGACATATACCTTCTAACTGTATCAGCTAACCTACAAGGACCTTGTTGAGAAGTCATATACATACATGGAAATATTTCAAGCATGGGCATTAAGGCCTTTCTAGCTTGACAATTTAACAAAACACGTGTTCATATAATAAATGTCCAGGCTGTTCTTAAAATATCTAAACCAGTACTTGCTTTAATGTAATTTTGTAATCTCTTCCATGCATCAGCTACTCTGTCAGAGAACCAATTAGTACACTCCTCATTCTTATAGAATCTTCTACATAGGTTATCTGATGATTCTCTAGTACTTTTTGGTAACCCCAAACATTCCCAGAGGTAGTTGCCTCTAAACGCCCTATATACCAGAATAACATCTTGTAGATATCTGTAAGAGACATTGTACAAGTTCAGATACTCTAGTCTTTCATAATAACTTAAATTGTCACATCCATGGATGCCCTTGGTGTATTTCCACTGTATTCTTTCCAGTTTATTCATGCTTGTTTTCTTATAGGGCATCCATATTGTTATTCCATACTCAAGTCTGGGTCTAATATAACTAGCAATCAATGTCTTCATTATTTTTGATTTCATAGACTTTATAAATCTTTTTATACAACCTATAGTTCTATAACTATCATTAACCAATTGGTTAATATGATTAGTAAAACTCATAGTTGAATTTACCATATACCCAAGTCCTTAAATGAGTCTACAGTTTCAATCACTGTATGCAGTATTAAATATTCACCTTTCAATTTATGTCTTCCAAATCTCATATGCTTAGTTTTTGTTGTATTTATCAGCATATTATTCTCCTGTGCCCAAATGTTCAATTTGGTCAAGTTATTTTGCAGATATGCCTTATCTGTAACACATGCTATCAGTTTACCCAATTTCAGGTCGCCTGCATATAAACTATAGAATACCTCAGATAAAAAAGTTAGGTCTGAATCTAAACAAGGGCTTAGGACAGAGCCCTGTGGGACACTCTGAGTGTAACCAATGATTTCACCTGTCCAGATGCAGTAGGATACTTGCCATGTCCTATTTGTAAGCCATGCAGCTATCCATCTTATCAAGAATACATCAATACCTGGTTGTGCTAATTTATTGATCAGTGTTTTGTGTCTGAATCTGTCAAATGCAGAAGTTAGATCTATATAAATTACATCACAGCACAATTTTCATTAATAGCTGTTATTATATTGTTATAAAACATCATGTTACAGGTGGTAATAGATCTGTTTTCAACATATGCATGCTAAGATATATGGTTTCAAGTCCCAACATATCCAGTTCTGACAATAACTTATCTAGTATTACCTTCTTCATTATTTTTCCACAACACAAAAGTAGACATAAGGGTCTATATGACTCTGGGTTTGTCCTACTCCCCTTTCCCTTAAAGACAGGTTTAATAAGTGCATGTCTCCAATCTTGAGGAATCTCCCCATATTTATGTTTATATGACCTAGTGAATAATAGATATAATGATATCATAAGTTCTTGCTGAAGTATTCTCAGGTCATTATTACTAATTCCTTCTTCTCTCTGTACTTTGTTTGGATCCAGTATGCACAGTTCTTTTTCAATATAATCTAATCTGATTCCAGTATGTGGGGTTACCTGGATGTCACTAGGACAACTTATCACCCCTTTTGTGGAGCCAAACTGTTTTGCATAAGATTTTGTAAATATATCTATAATCAGTTGTGTCTGAGAATACATTTTAGAATCTGCACACACATTATCAGTTTGTGTGTCTTTATTCCTTACACATCTTATGTATCTATAAAAAGGTTTCCTATTATGCTCAATATCGTTATATACATTTTCTTCAAAATTTTCTTGATCTTGTCTCACACTATGCTTAATCTGTATGTCCAGCTTGTTTATTTCAGTTTTCAAAGTTGTAGTTCGACCTCTCTTCTATATCTTGTATTTTTTTGTCTCTCATCTTAATCAGAATTCTTGTTCTTCTGGAAATATATTCCCCTGATGTTATATGCCTAGATACTGATGTTAAACATTTTTTTGCACTCAAACAATTTCTCTTTCAAAACTTTCCACATTCTATCTACAATTTTTCCACTGAACACCTCACTCCAGTTAGTTTTACATAGTGACTGTTTTGCTTTCATATAATCTGTAATTAACCTTCTGTGCATTGGTTTAGATTTCAGTTTGGCAGAATTATCTAGCAACAAATTTATAACTCCATGATCACTGCACATCAATAGTGGTAAAACTTGACTTGAAGTAAGAGTAATTTCTTTATGAACACAAACAATGTCTTGTATACTCCATCTCTGGTAGGTTTTTTTTTTACAATCTGAAGCAACTGTTGTTCCTGAATATCCGTTGTGAATAATTTCCTTACTAACATTGTTGAATCAATATTATTCCAGTTTGTTTCTGGTAAATTTAAGTCCCCGATTAATATTATTCTTCACTCCTGTGTTTCATGCAAGAAATGTATGAATTCCTCTAGGTCATCTGCACTTGACTTTGGTGGTCTATACACTCCAACAATTGTTATATATTCCAGAATTGTCTTTATTGTCACAGTTATCCAGTTTATAGTATTGGTGTTATCACTGTACATGTAATAATCACAGGTCTCATAACTATTTTTAATCCCTATCATAACACCTCCACCTGATTTTTTGTTAGAATGTCTGTTACAGTAAAAACATTTATACCTGACAGAACTGGTTTCCAGTCATTGTTCTTTAACCATGTTTCACAAACAATAACATCAATCTTGTGGGAGTGTAGCAAATTTTCCAATAAAAAATCTTTATTATTAATGCTTTATTAACTTTAAAAGCAGTCAGTAATCTGCATCTTTTCCTGGACGTCCCTCCACTTAGAGCAGATGTTTACCTGCATAATAAGCACAGTGACATTGTTTATCAGCTACATAACTTCATCTCCTGCACTCATTAACTCACCTCCTCATCACTAGTGAACACATTTGTGAAGAGCAAGAATAAATGTGAACATTTAGAATTCCAAATGTTAGCAAGTAATATACCTGACAGACTTTCTGGGAAATCCACCCCCAAGAGTGATCAGTGGGACTGCTTACATGTAGGTGGGTGGAGGGCAGGTACCCCTGATGATTATAAAATGAAAACCAAAACTGTTTAAACAATCCTACAAAAATAAGTCCCTGAACACAGTGCTTACTGAGTAAACAATATATCTGCTGAACAAAGTATTGAAAAGAACCCCAAATATCTTAAACAAACAAAGCCATCAAAAGTGCATGTACCTATGTTCAAGTTCCACAAATTCAAACAAAACGTTCTAAAAATCTCGCCATTACAATAGATGTCCTTCCCTTCACTGTTGCAGTATTCCTTCCTAAAGGGACCCCTGCCGCGGATAGCACTATGTCTGGCCAGTATACTAAAGCCTTGGGTCTTTTATAAGGATGTAGTATGTCACACATATGCTCACCATTTATGGCATAGGTCATAAAGGTGACACACAGGTGTACCTACATCAGAACTGACCCCCCCCCCCCAAAGGAACAGCAGTGCAAGGAGAAAAAAGGAGGCATATGTACATTCAGAAGAAAAAAAGTAAAAGTAGTAGACAGAAAAAAGGAGAAGTAGGGAGGGAGTGAGCATTGCAACAGTGAGTAAAGGACATCTACTGTTATGGTAAAAGTTTACACAACTGTACTATGTCCTTCCATATCACAGTTGCAGTATTCTTTACTTAAAAGAGAGTATAAAAGGTCAGGAGGAAACTAGGGAAGAGATAGGTCCAGCAGAGCCTTCAAAAAAGCCATGTGGGATAGCCCTGGCAAATCCAGCTCTAGTCCTGGAAACCACATCCAGTTTGTAAGGCTTAGTAAAAGAATGGATAAAAGTCCATGTAGCAGTCTCCAAGATGGAACTGGTATCCAATCCCTTGAAAAAAGCACCAGGGGAAGCCATGGCCCTGGTAGAATGAGTCTTTGCAGAAGCAGAAAGGCTTTTCCCATGAAAGTAGTAACACAAGAGAATGACTGTAGAATTCCAAGAAGAAATTGTTTGCTTAGAAATAGCCAAACCTAGTGATCTAGGACAAAAGGAAACAAAAAGTTTCTCAGACTTACGAATGGTTAGTGTTACCTAAATAATACCTGAGCTGTTTATGTAAATCCAAGGTGTGAAAAGGCTTCTCACTAGCAGACTGCAGAGAATGGAAACAAGTGGGCAAATTAATAGACTAACTCTGATTAATACAAAACTAAAAAAGGACTGACGCCACAAGGGCCTGAAACTCAGACACCCTTCTATCTGAAGTAAGGGCCATGTACAATGTTGAAAAGAAGCTGACGTTGCAGGATAAAAAGGAGCCTGAATCAAAATTTCAAGGACAAAATTAAGGTCCCAGGAAGGAGGAATAAGCTTCCTGGGAGGCCTAATATGAAGGATGCCTTTAAGAAATTGTTGGCCTCAAACTTGGTCTCCAAAGGAGGGGTCAAAGGCAGACAAGCAAAGATAGCTGAAAGATGAGTTTTAACTTAAGAGTATGCCAACCCAGCATGGAGAAATTCACACAATAACAGAGAACCAGAGGAACCTCCACTGAAAGATGATCCTGGTTAGGAGCAATGCACCAGACAGAAAATCTCTTCCATTTGGACAAATGAGATTTCCTGGTAGTGGGTTTCCTGGCCTCTTGCAGGGACTAAAGCACTTCCTTAGAAAAAAGGTGCCTAAAAGGGATCAAAACCACAGTGTGAAATGTAGAGTGGACAAGTGGGGATGGTTGACAGACCCCTTGTCATATGTGACTAGGCCCACCCTGTGAGGTAATATGTGGTGATTGCCCTTGGCTAGGTGCAGAAGAAGAGGGAACCAATGCTGTGTGGGCCAAAAGTCGCCAACAAGATTTTGAGATTGTCCTGTTCTCTCTTGAACAGGACCCTTGGTATGTGAGGAAGGTGAGGGAAGGCATAGAGAGACATCCACTTGCATGAAAAAGAGATGGTGTTCACCTTCTATGCCACAGAACAAAGGAGTCTGGTGCAAAAAAGAGGAAGTTGATCAGAAGGGAGGTGAAAGATCTACCTGAGGAGTACCTCACTGGTGGGCAATGTCCAGAAACACATCTCTGTGATGGATTCACTTGTGAGTCTTGTTATGGACCTGCTCAGAGAGTCTGTCACAAGGATCTGTTCTGAAGGAATATAAACAGCCTGAAGAGTAATTTGATACTGGACTGCCAGATCCAATCCCAAGCCTGAAGAGCTAGTTTGCACAGGAGGTAAGGCCACATCTCACCTTGCTTGGTGATGTATCACATTACTGTGGTATTTTCTGTAAAGATTTTGAGAGGCCCTGGAAGGAACAGAGGATGGAAGGCCTGAAGAACAAGAGGAAGAGCTCTAATCTCTTTGATATTGTTATGGTCCACCTTCTGACGAAGGGACCAAAGGCCATGAACCTTTAAATGGCTGAAAGAAGCCTCTCCACTTTGCATCTGAGGCATACAAAAAAGTTCCTGAGAGTGGACTGGGGGCTGAAAAGAAAGCCCTGGGTTGAGACACAGCTGATGAACCAACCACTGAAACTCTAGTTTGAGACATGGAAGAAGAGGAAATAGAAAGTCCAAAGGATGAGAATGTTGAAGCCATACTAACTTTAGAAACCACTATAGCTTCCTCATATGGAGCCTGGCTAGAGGAAGCATAGGAATGATGGAAGCCATGTAATCCAGAGCCCTTAGAAACTACCTGGCCATAATTAAGACCTGAGGAAGAAAGGACTGAAAAAAGGCAATTAGAGTCAGAGTCTTTGGAGGCAACAGGGATGCCAGCATAGGAATCGTCTAGAGCCTGCACCTGAGAAAAACATGATCCTGAGAAGGAGTCAGAAAGGATTTCTGAAAATGTATTGTAAACCTAGGTCTTGCAAGGGGGCAGCTAGCTAGCATGGTAGAGGTGCTGAAGCAGGATCTCTGGAGGGGAAGCCTAAATGACCAGGTTGCCCAAGTAAGGAAAGATTTGTATTCCCTTATCCTGCAAAAGGCAATCACAGGAGTTAAGCATTTGGTGAAAATCCTTGGGGCAGTAGAGAGGCCAAAGGGCAAACCAGAGAACTGAAAATGCAAGAAAGAGACAGAGAAACACAAAAATTTCCTGAAACAGGGATAAATAGGGATATGAAGATAAGTATCCTTGAGATCCAAAGAGACTAGGAAAGCCTGAGGTAGAAGAAGGGGAAACAGGATATAAAGAGACAGCATTCAAAATGAATGAACCTTCAGAAAAGTGCTGAGCTGAGAAAGATCCAGAATGGGCCTCCAGGTGCCTTCTTTCCTGGGAACCAGCAATGTTCTGGACTAAAACTGCTTGGATGGTGCCTTGAGACAAAAGGCTCTGAGGTACATCTGGAAAGAGGGCAGCTATTCCTGAGGAGGTTGTGGAATGCCCAAAATAAGGAGGAAGAGATCTGTACACCATGAAATACCCCTGATGAATGATGGGCAGAATCCAAGAATCCTGAGGGATCCTTAACCAATTGTGAAGAGACTGGGAAAGATTGAAGAAATAAAGGAACCTGACTTAGGAGTAAGGGAAGAAGGTAGTCAGACAGAACCTGGCTTGTCTGGAAAAGGAGGTTTCTGAGTAGTAAGAGTCTGAGTTGACTTAGCAGGAGGAGCCCTTCTAGAACCCTTTTTACCTTTGGGAGGAAGGCAAGACTGTCTATGTACAAAGGCAAGCTTGGAAGAATAATTCCTCTGAAACTTGGGAAAAGGGGAAACAAAAATATGTTTCAGTTCCTGAAAGTCTTCTCCTTCTCCTGCAGGGACTTAAAATTTTCAGCAGCTGTCGAACCAAAAGTATTTTTATTTTTTAGAGGAGCATCCATCAATTTAGCCTTAATATCATCAGACAAAGGTTGGAGGCAAAGCTAAGACTAACATCTTAACACAGAACCAAAGACAGCAGCTCTAGAAGAGCCATCAGCTGCATCATAACTACATTTAATAGAATGATGGGCCACTTGAAAAGAGGAATCCAACAAAGAGAGGGCAGAAGCCTTCCCCCCAGAAGCAGAAAGGTCAGAAATATTCTGATAAACCTGAGATAGAAGAGCTAAAATATAACTGGTCATATGGGTCTGGTACTTAATAGCCCAAAAGGCCAAGGTAACAGCAGTGTACACCTTTTTGCATAGCCTTTCCATGGACCTATTATCCTTGTCAGAAGGAAGTAATTTAGTGGAAGACAACAGTTAGGGTTTGTCAGAAGAAGCAGAGACAACAGAGTGGTAGCAGAAGGACATTAGTAAAGAAGGACATTAGTAAGGAAACTTACAGTCATCAGGCAAAAAAAAGTTCTAAGCTTGTTTCCCATCTTTCCTGTAACTAGTCTAGTCCAGATGCAGATTTTCTGCATCCAGGCCGTTTCTGTAAGTTTCTGAGCCCCCCCCCCCCAAGAGCTTTCTGTGTTGAAGGGAAGCCTTCTAGCTTATCAGTAGGAGTGGTAAGCACTAGGTAGCCTATCTACTACAAGAGGAGTGGTTTCTGCCCCCCCCCCCAGAGCTTTCTGTGTTGAAGGGAAGCCTTCTAGCTTATCAGTAGGAGTGGTAAGCACTAGGTAGCCTATCTACTACAAGAGGAGTGGTTTCTGGCCCAGAAATTGTAGTTTATTGGCCATTTGGGCATTTTTTCCTTTTCAACTTTCTGGTTTAAAAGCTTGGGTCTGCAAGGGTTTCCAGTTTGGCATCCTGAAGACTACAAGAGCAATAGGAAGGAGAAAAAGATATAAATGAAACACACCACACAGAAGTAGATGTACACCAGGCAATATTTAATCCTGGTACCTCGGCTTTTCACCTTCAAGGAATATTTTCTTACAAAACCAACAGCATTTTATATAATATATATAATTGATTAATTAAATCCAATAAATCAATAAATAAATCAACAAATTACTTCACATCATTTGACAATAAGGTCTTTTTGCAATGTAGGGGTACTGCGATGAGGGCAACTTATGCCCCTTGTATGCTATTCTCTACATGGGTGAATTTGAAAAACAGTTTATGTATGCCATGGATTCTTTTAAACATAATGTGGTTACATATAAACATTTTATAGATGATTTGCTTCTTATTTGCAAAGGTCCTTTTGAGCATTTTTTAACATTTTTTGAGAAACTTAATTTGAACCATCATGGGTTGAAATTTAGTTTCCAGGTAGAGAAAAAAAGTATTAACTTCTTGGACCTATGTTTTTTTGTGGACAGGGACATGAAGGTTCAGTATAAACCTTTTCGGAAACCCATGGCAGTTAACAGTTTTCTGTATGCCTCGAGTATCCATCCCTCACACTTGATTGAGGCACTACCCTATGGGGAATTCAAATGAATATGGAACAACACTTCTCAGGAACATTTGAAAGAAATGTTTTTAGATGATGTGGAACATAGATTACTTATTAGGGGAGATTCTAAAGAAAATTTGAAAGTGGCTAGAAATAGAGTTTATCTTAGGAGCGCCAAGGTTTATACAGGGAAGGAGGCCTGTTCTTTTGGAGCAAGTAAGGAAAATATCTTTTGTGTTACGAAATATAGTCCTTTTTCTGAGAGACTTGCACATATTGTCAAACAACTTTGGCCCATGATTTGTTCTGATGAATTTCTGGGTAGGAGTTTTCCTAACAGGGTAACGTTCTCTTATGGAAGATTTTTTAATCTCAAGGAACTATTGAACAGACCCACTTCGCAAGTGGGGCTGTATATCAGGGAAGGGGCTTTTCCCTGTGGTAATTGTAACCTATATTCCAGAATCAGGAATCTCTCGGGTACTGTTATTAATGGTAGGACATATTATACAATGGGGAGATTCAATTGTAGGTCCTGCAGGGTGGTTTATATACTGGGAACTGGCTGTGACAATGTTAGGTGGTACATAGGGCAAACAAAAAGGATGGCCAGAATAAGAATCAGGGAACATCTCCTGGACATTAGGAACAACAAAAGGGAAAGCCCGGTTGCCAATCATTTTTCATCTTTACATCAGGGAGATGGTTCTTCTTTATTTTTTAGTGTTCTGGCTAAAGTTGAGGCACTAAGGGATCAATTTCATTCAAGACACAACTATTTGGAAACTTCATTTATTTTTAATTATGGCACTTTATACCCAGGGGGATTACATCAGGTAGTGTTCGTGAATTTTCATTGACACATATTTATTTGATATATTTTCTGCCTTTTACTATAATAATTTTGAATTTATATTTTGATATATAAATGAGTATATGATTGCACTTTCACTTTAAAATGCTGACCTGTGTTGGACTAGGGTTTGTAAGTTTATGTATCTTGGTAATGATATGAAGTCATTTGTTGATTTATTTATTGATTTATTGGATTTAATTAATCAATTATATATATATTATATAAAATGCTGTTGGTTTTGTAAGAAAATATCCCTTAAGGGCAAAAAGCCGAGGTACCAGGATTAAATATCACCTGGTGTACATATACTTCTGTGTGGTGTGTTTCATTTATATTTATTGCCTTATTGTTTGTTTCTTGGAGGAGAAAGAGATAAAAGTGCCTCCATTTTGATTTTTTTCATAATTTACTGCTCTCTGTGCTCGATTTTTTTCTCATTTTTAACTTATCTTCATTTATTTAAACTGCATTTGCCTTAATATTGCTACACACTCAAATGTGCTAGTTTGTACTGCATTTAAAGTGATTTTGCTACTGTTTTAACTGCTTTTCTGCAAAAAAAAAAAAATTCTAAGCTTGTTTCTCACCTGTCCAGATACAGATTTTCTGTATCCAGGACTGTTTTGTAAGTTTCTGAGCCCCCCCCCCCCAGACCTTTCTGTGTTGGAGAGAACCCTTCTAGCTTATCAGTGGGAGTGGTAAGCACTAGGTAGCCTATCTACCACAACAGGAGTGGTTTCTGGCCCAGAAATTGTAGTTTATTGGCCGTTTGGGCAGTTGTTACATCTCTGTCAACTTTCTGGTTTAAAAGCCTGTGTTTACATGGGTTTGCACTTGTTTAAACTTCGCTGATTTAGTTTTGGCATTCTGCAAACTACAAGAGCAACAGAAAGGAGAAAGAGATACTCTAAGTGCCTCCATTTTGATGTTTTCATACTTTACTGCTCTCTGCACTTTTTTTTGTTGTTTTTAATTTATCTGCTTTTATTTAAACTGTATTTGCCTTAATATTGCTACACAATCAAGTGTGCTAGCTTGTACTGCATTTAAAGTGTTTTTGCTGATTTACCTTTGAATAGTTGAAAGTGCAATCTTCAAAAGTACATTGATCGGAAGTAAGTTTTCAAGATTTCGGATAGCTAAATATAAATTGATCGAATGCAATGAGCGAATGCACATTGACATACGCTCATTGCAGATTTGGAAATGTGGGTGCGGAATGCACTATAGTGGGGATCGGGAAGTGGATCCTTTCCCCACTGTAGTGTGACCTCAGAGTTAGAATAATAAAACAGGGGGGGGTGGGGGGTGCAGGGGGCTTGCCCCCCCTGCATTGTGATCTGTATTCATAAGTGTAGTTAGAAAAATCAGCAAATCTGGTTTTCGATTTGCTGATTTTTGAACATTGGTGTAGTTTGGAATGACGGTTTTCATCATTCCTGTTCACACAAAGGGCCATTCGGATAGTTGATTTTCAACTATACAAAGGTAAACTGTATTTGCTACTGTTTTAACTACTTTTCTGCAAAAAAAAGTTCTAAGCTTGTTTCCTGCTTTTCCTGTAACTTGTCTAGTCCAGATACAGATTTGCTGTATCCAGGACTGTTTTGTAAGTTTCTGAGCCCCCCCAGACCTTTCTGTGTTGGAGGGAAGCCTTCCTGCTTAACAGTGGGAGTGGTAAGCACTAGGTAGCTTATCTACCACAAGAGGAGTGGTTTCTGGTCCAGAAGTTGTAGTTTATTGGGCGTTTGGGGATTTTTTCCATCCCTTTCAACTTTCTGGTTTAAAAGCCCGTGTTTGCACACCGTGCAGCGGTGCTCAGTTGAGGTAAACTATTACCAGTATCGGAAAGTATGCTCTTCAATTTTCCCCTTAGAACGTGCTTGTTCTTCTACTTCTTGTACTTCAATTAGCTTAATCGGCTAGCACTTTAACAGGCTTTTGTACCATTTATTGTAGCACACTTAGGTGCTATCAGCACTAGCTGGTCCTATGCAGTAACAGCACCAGTACTTATTAGTTATGCCCAGCCCTCCTGGTATGATTGTATAGCAATTTCCTGTGCTTTCGCCTGCTAACCTGGTGCACTTCAGCATTCTGAGACAGTGTGGAAACTGTCTAATGTACACAAACAACCCTATCCTCTTACCTCCCAACACTCGTAACTGTGAGAGATGCACTTATAGTTCCAAAATGGAAGCAGTGCACGCTCCAACCAAGATCAGACTAGCTGGTCAAGAGGAGAAGGTCAACACCTGCAACTCACTACATAGAACACACAGCCCTCCAAAACATCAGCCATCACAACCCACATATAGAAACACAAACCATACACCCACCTTTGTGGAGGCTTTCAATAAAAATGTACCCAAACAACAGAGACCCCTGAGACAGAAATGCACTCAACCACCACAACACCAACCCCAGAACACATAGCTCACCACCACAGTGTGCCCCTTAATCTAAGCCCTTAAGGCAAAACACTTTGCCCAATATACTAATCATAGGAGACTCGGTTATGAGACACACTGATATCCCACTCACTAGGTTCAACAGGGAGAAGGTGACAGTCAGTTGTCTATCAGGTGCCAGGATCCACCACATAACACATGCAGTCACATCACTCCACAAGCACAAATATGACTCAGTCATTATCCATATTGGTGTGAAAGACCTGAGACATACCTCCCTGGACTACATGAAAAGAGATGTGATGGAACTCTCGGATTATGTGGCCCAGACAGGTATGACCCTAGCCCTGAGCAGTATTCTACTGTCAACCAGAATGATACCACAGTATGAGCAGAAAATGGTGGACTTCAACAACTGGCTAAGTTTCTGGTGTCATTCTAAGGGGATCCAGTATCTGTCTGCTGAGATGACATGATCGACAGACCTTGATGCTTTGCCAGAGATGGCCTGCATTTGTCACCCCTGGGATTCCGGGTACTGGTTAAGGCTCTTGTCACCCCATAGTGCCTTTTTAGGCAGTGTTCCAAAGACCAAAATTCCACCATAACAGCTACAAACAAATGCAATCTGAGGGTCATGCTGCTTAATGATAGAAGTCTAAATCTCAAGATGCACTCGCTCGAAGCTCTCCTCAAAATGGAGAATATCAACATCTGTGCTGTAATGGAGACCTGGTTTAAAGAGGCAGAAAGCACCCCTGCACTCCCAAGCTACAACTAATTTCATACCTTTCGGGCCCAGAATACAGCTGGAAGCTCCAAAGGCAGTGGTGTCTCCATATTCTTAAAGGATACACACACACCTCTAGACTGGTAGCCCAGCACAATGCATTCAAGATGCTTTAGGTATAACTAACACTGGGTAAGATGGTGATACAAGTCATAGCCTGCTACAGAACCCCAAACATGTCCTTAGACTCTCACTCCAAGTTCCTAATCACCCTGGAATCTATCAAGATCCAACCCAATACTCTCATACTGGGTGACTTCAACTACCCTTCCATTTACTGGAAAAACTATTTATGCACCAATGTACAGGCCCAAAGTTTTCTGGAATTTATCAGTTCCAGTGCCCTGGACCAGCCCATTCTGACCCCCACTAGAGGAAGCAGCATCCTCAACTTGGTTATCACCAACTTAACATGGGAGACCATTGCTCCACACCTACAGTCAATTCCTCCATGGTTAAATCTGACCACAAACTGATCACCATGGAAATCTCCATCTCACCTACACCGCCCACTAAGGTGCCCACCCTGAAAAACTTCTCTAAAGCTGACTTTGGACTCCTAAAAACAGAGGTGGCTAACTTCTCGGCACCCATGCCACTGGAAAATACCATGACTGCCGAATCATACATCAATTCACTGTACGAGCATGTAAACAAATGCATACACCTTGCCATACCAAATAGAACTAAGATGCTCTCCTCCAAAAAAAGAAGTCAATCTTGTGGTCCCAGCCATCAATAAACTCTATAACAGAAGGAAGAATCTTTTGCAGAAAAAAATGATGTCACAAGACTGGAAAACCTCCCTCTCAACAAAAAGCTGAGATCCCTTATGAAATCCTCTAAAGCCAGCTATGAAGGCAGAATTGCGGCTGACACCAAAAACAACCACAAAGCCTTCTATAGCTATATCAGAAACCTCAAAGGCAATACCCAGATTTGCTCTGAGTTACTGCACAATGGCGCCTTCTATACTGAGCCAACAGATATAGCCAACATATTGGCCAATAGATTCAGTGCCAACTTTACCCCTCCCCCCCAAGGGCCCTATCACAATATCAGAAGAGAGCCTGATACCCACCATTTCTGTGTCACAGGTAAAAGCTACATTGTCCAAAGCCAAAAATACAGTGTCCCTAGGACCCAATAATATCCCTGACTGTGTCCTACATGAGCTACAAAATGAACTGGCACCAAATCTGTGTGCCCTGTTCAATCACAGGCTTACCTCAGGCTATGTCCCTAATGAATGGTGCACTGCTACAGTCATCTCGCTCCATAAAGGGGGAGCAATTACAAACCCTGGGAAATATTGCCCCATTAGCCTGATGAGTCTAGTATGCAGAGCTATGGAGCGCATTATTTTGGACCTGCTTAACAAAGATATAGGCAATCTCCAAACTCTTGACCCAACACAGTTTGGCTTTGTCAAGGGGAGATTTCCCACTCAGGTATCATTGATAAACTCACCAAACTAGGCATCAATCCTTACATCACTAGGTGGCTTGCAAACTGGCTCACAGACAGGACCCACAGAGTGAAAGTTGTGGATTCCAAGTCAGACTCTTGACCAGTCATGAGTGGAGTCCCACAGGGCTCTTTCCTGGGCCCTCTCCTGTTTGGAATCTAATTCTCAGAAGTCCAGGCCAACACAGAAGGACTTTGGCTGACCAAGTTTACTGATGACTGCAAGCTAGGAGTCATTATCAACTCCCCAAGTGATGCAGACATCCTACAAAAAGGCCTCTCTGAGACCAATGACTGGTGTCGGAACCATGGCCTGAAGCTTAATGCCAAAAAATGTGTTATCACCCCCTTTGGAAAAAAACTAATTTCCCATGAATTACCACATTAATAGGAGCCTACTGAACACTGAAGGGGCCATAAGAGATCTGGGCACCCAGGTCAACAGCCACCTCAACTTCGACCACCACATTGCAACTGTGGTCAGAAAGTCCTTCTACATGGCACATCTTATAACCAAAGGTTTCACATCCAGGAAGAAAGAGGTTATCATTCCTCTCTACTCATCCTTCATTAGACCAGTCATCAAATATAATGCCCCATTTGGTATGTACCTGACCAGACACCTACAACAGCTGGAGGGGCCACAAAAGTATATCACAAAAAGGATCCTAGGCCTTAAACACATGTCCTACATGGACAGACTCAAGAAACTTCAGCTGTTCTCAGTCTCTTATCGTCTACTTAGAGGTGATCTCTGCTTGACTTACAAAGCCATGTTTGACCCAGCCCTACTTGAAATGCTACACCTAAAGAAATCCAGTCCCCCTGCACCACATGCTCCAGACATCACAACCTCATTACCACAATAAACAGAACATGCTGTAGGGACAGGTTAATCTCACAAATACTGCTCAAACTCTGGAATAAGCTTCCCATTCATGTCAAGCAGATCACCTCACTGGCCCTCTTCAAGAGAAATCTTGACGAGTGGATGGGTAACAGAAAGTTCACTCCAGGGATCATTCCAGTTGCCCTATTGGATAGGGGCACTGTGAACTAACATCAGGTGGCACGGTGCCTGGGCAATTATTTTGGGCTAAGCTTGTAAAGGCTCCAGGGCTATTATCCTAGTACATACCTATGAACCTAATAAATCTATCAGTTTTTTTAGGAGCAGGGGCTGGGAATCAGGAGCCTAAGAAGCTGCTGACAAAGTGTTCATCAAGGTAGCAAGAACAGGAGGGACAGCAGAGGGTTTAGGAGACTCCAGCTGGAGGAGTTCGTAATACCTCTTCTGGATGTCCGAAACCTTGGTACAGTCCCATTTAAAGAATTCCATCATATGAGAGATGGTATCCCCAAAAGAAAGTTCTTCAAAGGGAGAATCTGGATTAATGGAGTCCTCCTCCTCAGAACCATAATCTAATGGAGAACAAATCTGAGAGGAATATGACAAAGACTCTTCTCCAGAGTCCAATTCCTCATCAGAAGAGTTCTGATACCTAGGCATCTAGGCCTTTTAATAGGAATAGATGACCAAGGGGGGCAGGAACAGAAACTCCCAGGGGGGGTTCAGGATCATGGGTGTGTGAAATCCTGCCGATCATGCTGAGGATTCTTAGAAGTAGGAGAAATGTGTTTTTTTCCCTGCTTCTTATTCAAAGGGGGAGTCAGCCCTAAATATCTTAGGAGGTTTGGACCCTTGCTGACACCCAGTCAACTTAGTTAGTATCTCCTCTCTAACAACAATCTGTGGAATACCCCTCAGTCTCTCAGATATGATCAGCCACTACCCCCCCCCTGCACCCAGCATCAGTAACAGATGTCTGCAGAGCCTCCAAGGACATACAAGATACTAGATCCATGCTGGCCTTGAAAGCGGTTGTGGTAGAGGAATCTGACAGAATAAGCAGACAATCCTCTGGGCTTTCACTAGCCTTGAGACAGACATCCAGGGGAGTCGCTACAGCCAAATCTGACCAAACTTTTTGGGTTGTTTTCTTGGCAGACGTCTGACCTTCAGGCTGGGAAAATTCTGCTGTCTTGCATCTCACCCTGCACCAGAAACTTAAGATGTTATTTCTCTAAGTAGCCAGACAAGGAAGAGAGACATCTACAAAGAGTTTTAGGGACAAATGCTTGACAAATCAGTCACAACTTATGGTCAGAAGAAGCACCCAGGCAAAACAAACACTGTTCTTGACGCTCCTTATATGGAATCTGCCTCCCACACTGATACTTTCCCTTTCTGGATGACATATAACCTTGCAACAAAAAGAAAAAAGACAAGATGAGAAGAAAAAACCAATGGGCACTTACCTGAAAACAGCTTGGCAAACAGCAGATGAAGGAGTGTTCACACTGAAGATTGAAGATGACATTCAGACTGGTGGCAAAGAAGTTCTGAGGTAGGTATGTCCATATGTCATCTTTATGCCCTAAGGCAAGCATATGTGTGATGTACAACATCATTCTAAAAAAACAAAGGCTTTTGTATACTGCCCCAATGTAGGGCTACCCTTGGCAGAGGATCCCTTTAGTAAGGAATACTGCAGCAGTGATATGGAAGGAAATCTTGTAAGACATAGTCATCCTGTCTCTAAACAATGCATTGTACAGTTTGGAATAATACTTCTTTTCTATTTATTATTAGTAATATACGCAAAATCATTTTCATTTACTGAATTAGACACTTTAAATTATAATCAACATTACAATAAGAAAAATGTTTAAATCCAAAACAAATTGACTTCTGTAAAGAAAGGATTTATAAATCAAATTCGCTAAATGAAATAAACAGTTTATGAGAAGCATACCTTAACTTCTCTATGCAGACAATACAAAGTACAACTAAACAATAACAAAAGCACAAAACTCAGGAGTCTCTACCTTTATACTGGCTTATTGCTCCCTTCATCTAATAAGCAGAAAGAAGAAAAAAAGTCAAGATGACACAGGAAAAATGCAATAAAAATTAAAACAATTAAGGAAATAATGCAAATGTGGGTGATTCTTCTGCACATCTATATATGCTGCCATCATCAAGATGTGAAGTCAAACTATACTAGTCTCATCAGACCCTAAATGGATACAGAAATGATAACATTAATACAAAGAGAACAAGTAGTTTGACAGATGATTATAGTATATTTATTAACAAAAGTAATATTTTAGCAATACAGGTGGTACTTAGGTAGATTAAACAGGCCTTTGAAGAAGTAGACAGAGAATGATGAAGTATAAACCTTGCAGTAAACACTACAGTTTGGCTGATAATGACCCAGCAGCTAAAAAAAAAGACTGTAGTCTAGTTCTACTTGTGAAAACTTCTGTGGATGAGTAAAGGATTAAAAACTTAATTAGAAACAGCTGCAAAATTTATTTATGTATTTAACATTTGTTCAATGGGAAAGTCAGTCTGGGCCAGAAAGTGCCATTTTCAGAGGAAGCCCGGGGAGAAAAACTCCACAATTATAATCTTTCAAAAATCAGTTGCAGATATTCTAAACCACAAAGTATCATGTTACACTACAAAACATAGGAGTGAAAAAATGTTGTAATGAGAGAAACAAAGAACATATGATTTGTAGTGGAGTGCAGTGAGAAAAATAACATCAGTTGGAGAAAATATGTGGAGAAACTCATTAGTTGTATTATTTGTTAAATAGATTAACCCCCGGATTCTGCAAGCCTTGCATGGCATGCAGGATTAGTGCAGGATCTCCAGCAGGCAATATGTCTGCTGTTCGATCCAGGAATAACCTGAAGGGGTGTGCACGAGCACTCCTGCACTAGTCCTGCATGGACTCATCCCCTGTATGCAAATTACCCTATTTGCAGGAGAAATCCATGCAAATGAGGTGAATTTGTGATCCAGGAAGCTGGAAACCGGCCGTGCAGGACTAGTGCAATCTGCAGAAATGTACTCAGCCAGTAACGGAGTACATTTCTGCAAATTCTAAAATGGAGCCAAGACAGCCAGCTTCAAATAAAGGGTAGATATCATTTAGAAACCATGCCAGTGACCAAGTATACTGGCATGGAAAACAGTTGAAAAAAAAATTAACTTTTATTTTTTTAGCCGATCTCGGCTGTTTAAGCGTAGGGCAGCGGCACGCAAATGGGATCGGGGGGGGGGGGATAAGAAAAAAAAACTAAAATAAGCATTCTAACTAAAATCAGTATTCTTGGAATAAACAATAAATACTGGAACCAGTCGACAACGTAACCAAACACACAGTCTGATTCTACAAGCACAGACCCGAAGCACTGACACTTAAAGAGTTTGAATAAAATCACTCTCCTTTATTAAAACACAAATAGTTAAGCGCTTCCATCTAAAACACTTAGACTTCTTCAGAACAGGAGAGTGATTTTATTCAAACTCTTTAAGTGTCAGTGCTTCGGGTCTGTGCTTGTAGAATCAGACTGTGTGTTTGGTTAAAATCAGTATTCTGCCATTACAGTCAATAGCAGGCAGAAAACATGGCCAGTGAATAGTGGTTGCTAAGGGGGAGGCTCAGTGTGGGACACGTAGCTATGCATTAGCAGGCAATCCTATACAAATGAGGGGAATTATAGTGAATCTCAGATTTCCCCTGCATGCTAGTCAGGTCCCAACAGTATAAGAGCAGGAATAGCTTGGTGCAAGCCTAGGAGTTAGCTGACATCATATAAGGGTGTGTCAGGCATACTGTAAGCGGATTGGAGCCTTGTGGCTTGGGTATGCTCCTAGCTTTGCACAGCTAAGCAAGGGGGTGTGTCTAAGGCTGCCTAGCACTCTTTACGTTGCCTAAGTGGGTGTGCGCATGGCGCACCGGGTTTTAAAGGGGGGAAAAAAGTACACTAGGAAATAGGAGCACTGTGCACATTTGAGCAATGTGTTTGTGTGGCACGCCCCCAGGCTTAAACAGGAAGGCAATGGGAAGGGAAAACAGCAGTAGGGAGATAATCTAGGAGAACTAGCATAGCTGGTAGGTGAAATGCATCAGAATCAGCCAATTACACAGGCAGCAGACCAGCCCAGCCGGCCCAGAACACTACTATAAACTATGCAAACACCTTTCCCTCTGGTTTTTCCCATACTCTACACCACCGGTGTATACAAGCAGGGAACTTTTAATAGGGACTGCAATAGGTATCATACAACAAGATATGGAAGAGGCTGAGGGTGGTGAGGATGTGAATGCTGTTGACCAACCCACAGTGAGGAGACTGAGAAGAGTGTACAGACCCAGGGTAACCTACCAGGGACTACATGAGCTGGAGATAGTGGAGCACTTTAGGGTGGACAGGGATCTCTTACAGCAAATTGCTGAGCTGTGCCAGCCACGCCTGACACACACAACTAACAGTGGGGAACCCATCCCAGTGGATACCAAGTTATGTGTAGGCCTAACAATACTAGCTGCAGGTACCTTCCAAAGGCCAACTGAGGATATGATGGGGATCTCACAAGCATCAATATCCAGGGTACTCCACCAGTTCCTGGATGCCATGTCAGCACATGCCAGTGAGCATGTATATTTCCCCAACACCCGTGAGGCATTGGCCAGAAATATGCAACTGTACCACCAAATATCAGAATACACTGAGGTAGTGGGTGCTACAGACTCCACCCACATATGCATCAAAGAACCACCAGGTGAGTGGGGTAGGGTCTACATCAACCGCAAGGGCTTCCCTCCATCAACTGCCAGGTCATGTGCAATGCCCAGGGTATAATAATGAATGTGTGTGCTGGCTGCCCTGGAAGCTATCATGATTCCCACATCTGGCATCTGACACAGCTGTACCACAGATTTGCCAGTGGGGACATCCCTTACGGTCACCTAGTGGGGGATGCTGGTTATACACTGGAGCCATGGCTGATGACACTCATCAGAATGCACAAACACCCAAACAAGAACTCCATAATGAGGCATATGCACAGAATTATAATACATCATGTGTTTGGAATGCTCAAGTCATGGTTCTGGTGCCTGGACACATCCGGCGGAGCCTTGCAGTACTCACCAGCTACATACCCAAATCGTCATTGTATGTGCCATGCTACACAATATGATCCTGCGGAAACATCTGCAGCAGGAACAGCATGGGGCAGGGCCACAAAACCCCCCACTATTGCCAAGGCCTGCACAGGCACAGAGTGATTCGGAGGAGGAACAACCTGAGCTTGCCCCAGTAGGCAGAAAGAGGCATGCCCAGTATGCCCTGGCCTTGGCAAAGAGGCAACACATAGCATATACACTGACACAGGAGGGACCCAGGGAATGACACCTCTCTCTGACTTGCACATACAGTAAAAGGTATGCCAAACATGACACTACCTGTGCTCAACCATGTGTAGGGAGTGTACTATATGCATCCGACATAGTCAGCCCTGCAGCACCACCCTCAATACTGGGACATCCACAAAGTAAGTCACTCAACCTACCAGTTGCCGAATGGAGTAGAATATATTGTTACCTGCATCAATGGTATGGATGTGAGCATGCAAGGGAATTGGGTAGCTGAATGGTATGCCAGCAGATAGTAGACACCTATAGTGGCACCATGAGATCTGTAACAAATACTGGTGTCACCACAGTAGCCAGTACTACACAGGGCAACAAAACCCACTGCTGAAAATGTGCTGGGCCACATGTGTGTCCATATGACTCACACATGCCAGTCAGGGAGGTTCATATACCCAACAACAGTCTCAGCCAGCAGGACAAGTGCAGACAAACACAAACAAAGGCTGTGGTGTGGCCTCTAAATTATGCATATGTGTAACCTTCCCCCAGGCCTACACAGACAGACCATAGCAGGTCAGGCAGTGGGATGTTAGTTCTGAAGGGTAGGATGTCAGAAACTAATATGTAGGTCAATCAAAGCTTAGACCTGTAGTACACTGATATGCCTCTAGTCATCATGATAGGTTAGAATACAGAATGAAACAGACTACCTGACATACTAGTATAGTCATAGCTTATGTATACAAGTGTCAGGTGTGCCCTCCATCTATGTAGAACTGTAGAAACAGTCAGGTGTGCCCCCCAATCCTGTGAAGAAATGTAGAAATAGTCAGGTGTACCCCCAATCCTGTGAAGAATTGTAGAAATAGGCAGGTGTGCCCCCCCCAATCCTGTGTAGAAATGTAGAAACAGTCAGGTGTCCCCCCCCACAATCCTATGCAGAAATGTAGTAACAGTCAGGTGTGCCTCTCCCCACTCCTATGTAGACATGTAGAAACAGTCAGGTGTGCCCCTTCCCCCATTCTATCATAGAAATGCAGTAGCAGTCAGGTGTGCCCCCTCCCAACCACTGTGTAGAAATGTAGAAACAGTCAGGTGTGCCACCCTCCCCTAGTCCTGTGTAGGAATGTAGACACAGGCAGGTGTGCTCCCCCCAACGCAACCTACACATGTAGTAACAGTCAGATGTGCCCCCGCAAACCTACTTAGGAATGTAGTAATGGTCTGGTGTGCCTCCCCCCTGTCTGATGTACACACATTGTAACAATCAGGTGTGCCCCCCCACAACCCTATGTAGAAATGTAGTAACATTCATGTGTAGGTATGATACCAGTGGAGCACAGATGCCCAGAGGTGGCCAAGATAGCAGGATAGGTTGCAGCATTTGCACAATATGCAGGTCTGTGTTAAGTTGGTGTGTGTTTCAGATTGCGTTTGAGTGGTCAGTATGTATGTATGTTGAGGTAAGACCTGATGGCCACTGCCCACTACTACTGATGACAGGGACAAGCCCTCACAACTGGAATGCCAAAGACAATTTCCACCAGTATAACACATGCTAGCAGTAAGCCATTGTAAATGTATGATGGTACTATGTCTCACCATCTGAAAGATTGACATGGCATGGCTGCTGGGCTGGATATACAAAGCTTAGACCTGTAGTACACTGATATGCCTCTAGTCAGCATGATAGGTTAGAATACAGAATGAAATAGACTACCTGACATACTAGTACAGTCATAGCTTATGTATACAAGTGTCAGGTGTGCCCTCCATCTATGTAGAACTGTAGAAATAGTCAGGTGTGCCCCCCAATCCTGTGAAGAAATGTAGAAATAGTCAGGTGTACCCCCAGTCCTGTGAAGAAATGTAGAAATCGGCAGGTGTGCCCCCCCACTCCTGTGTAGAAATGTAGAAACAGTCAGGTGTCCCCCCCCACAATCCTATGCAGAAATGTAGTAACAGTCAGGTGTGCCTCTCCCCACTCCTATATAGACATGTAGAAACAGTCAGGTGTGCCCCTTCCCCCAATCTAGCATAGAAATGCAGTAGCAGTCAGGTGTTCCCCCTCCCAACCACTGTGTAGAAATGTAGAAACAGTCAGGTGTGCCACCCTCCCCTAGTCCTGTGTAGGAATGTAGACACAGGCAGGTGTGCTCCCACCAATGCAACCTACACATGTAGTAACAGTCAGATGTGCCCCCGCAAACCTACTTAGGAATGTAGTAATGGTCTGGTGTTCCTCCCCCCAGTCTGATGTACACACATTGTAACAGTCAGGTGTGCCCCCCACAACCCTATGTAGAAATGTAGTAACATTCATGTGTAGGTATGATACCAGTGGAGCACAGATGCCCAGAGGTGGCCAAGATGGCAGGATAGGCTGCATCATTTGCACAATATGCAGGTCTGTGTTAGGTTGGTGTGTGTTTCAGATTGCGTGAGAGTGGTCAGTATGTATGCATGTTGAGGTAAGACCTGATGGCCACTGCCCACTACTACTGATGACAGGGACAAGCCCTCACAACTGGAATGCCAAAGACAATTTCCACCAGTATAACCAATGCTAGCAGTAAGCCATTGTAAATGTATGATGGTACTATGTCTCACCATCTGAAAGATTGACATGGCATGGCTGCTGGGCTGGATATACAAGCAGTACACAGGGGAAAGTACCCTGACATACAGTATATATTGTGTCACTGTGAAATGGAGACACTCTTGGAATTGTACATACAGGTATGTATCACATTATCTGGTCCTGTAGTAGGAGATACTGGTGATGTCTGCCCGAACACTTGTAGATCACAAAGGAGGTAGGACCAATGTATTGGGAAACAGATGATGTACCTGCACATGCCTGCATAACTGGAATGCCCCATGCATATCTGTTTGTCAGATGCAAGTAGTGTCCATAGCACACATGCACCCAGCTCACCCCAACACCATCCACAGGTACCTCTCTGGTCATATCCCTGCTGTGGGGAATGGGTATAATATGACCCCACCTGTATATGGCAATAGTGGAAGAATGCAGCATGCAGTGCAAGTGTCCCATGCAGGTGTGTCCCTAGCTGTAGGTAGCACCCTGCCAGCATCCACACCACCTGATCAAGACTGATAGAAGGTATTGGCATGAGAACCTATCACACCTACCCTGTCACCCCAGGGAAATATACTGTATGATGGTCTGAGACTGTAGGACAGACAGAATGCAACAGCCTGCCACATCTGGCCTGCAGCATCACATAATGGCCCACAGGCCTCTGCCAAAGACTTGTGTCTCACACGTATTGCCAATGCATGTTATATCATAGACACCCAAATAACAACATAACACACTTCACATAAGCCATATGCAAGGCCATGTGGACAAACCACAGTAACATGTCCACCATGTCCCACTGAATGAACTGTGGACCAACACTAACACACAGCTCTGATGGGGTGATAACCTTAGGGAAATATCAGAGAATGTATGCATAATGTATGGAAGAGGTTAGAATAACAGAGGGGGTGGGAACATGGGTAGCATGGAATGTGCAGGGTCCGACACAAAGCTGTGTGCACACACTATCCCTGGCTGCAAACACATGAATGGGTGGCTACACACCTGCCTGTATACCGCAATAGAGGTAATGTCCTGGCCCATGGCCCCTGCCTCTGGGTAACCTGTGTGAATCTGTACAGCTATGAGGCATTGCCACAGCAAGATAAGGCCATACTGTCATGTTGATGGATGTACAAGTATGGGATCCTCTGCCAGCACTGTAACAAGGTGCTGAACCGGATACACAGACCCAGCAGCAAGTGTCTGCAGCTCCCCCTCCAGAATGGCATAACATACCATGGATATGTAGGTGTCTGCCCACAATACCGGACACAGCTGCAGTCACCCTTGTCCCCCAAGACATCACTGGGAGAAAGA